>NW_012139191.1:3705976-3707674 GCF_000956105.1 Propithecus coquereli | reverse complement strand
ATGGGAAAGATTAAATCTAAATGAAAAAATAACTATGAACTTGAAGAAGGTATTCAGCGGAGTTGCTTGACAAATTGCTACATCTATTTTAAGAAATTTTCTTCAAAAAGAGGTAAAATAGCCCACATTTCTGAAGTATAGAACATTGCCAGAAATAATATTTGAGATGTGGCACCGTATTATCTAGATATTTTGACAGAAATTATGCAGATGTGAGAACAGAGCTATAAATAGAAGGCTGAGCCCATCCCTTGAACAAACTTCAAAGAGAAGAAAATAATAATAATGGTTGAGAGCGCTACCAGGAGCTCTGAGATACGGAGAGGAAAGATATTCAACCAGGGCCAAACACCAGGACTCTCACACAAAGTAAATTACAGCCATGGCTAATTCACGCATACATTTCTCACAATTAGAACATGTAAATTTTAAAATAAAGCTATGTGTATAATTCCAAAAATATAATTGACTGTCCTCATATAATCTATTTCCAATGTACTGAAGAGACTTCTTTTAACTTTTAAAGAAAAATATAATAAGTCAATAGAGCCCAAATATTCATGGATGAGGATGGGAAAATGTCTGACATATTTAAAGCAATTTTGTCACTAGGCAGGAGTTAAATGTTAACTATAGCATCACAATAGATATGTATCTATGCGTTGAACTTGAAGATGACTAAATTCTCATATGTTCTAAAATATATGAATTTTAAGATCAACCAAAAGTTCTGTGGTGCTCTTCTTCAAGCAGTATGGACTTCTATAAGCATCAAATCCTTTGGGATGGTTTTCCTTAGCATTTTCTTTCCTCCCCCTCCCAGCCCTGCACAATGGCAAATTAACCAACCAATGCTTCCCTGGCATTTGGTTTATACAAAGAATAGACCTATACTCTGTACGGATCCTGTAGCAGAGTTAATTTTATGTGATTCTGTCTCCCCCACTAGCCTATAAGATTTTCAAGGGGTGAGGACCATGTCTTATTCATCGACACAGCACAATGTCCAACACATAATGGATTACTTGCTCAATGTGAGCTCAGTGTATATGCTGGAGAAATGAAGAGGTATAGAAGACCTTTAAAGTTTCATGATCTAAAAGACAAAAAGAAATATGAATGACAAATAGCAACAAAGAAAATAAAATATCTAGGAATGTATTTAACTAAGGAGGTAAAAGACCTCTACAGGGAGAACTACAAAACACTGAGGAACGAAATACCAGAGGGCATAAACAAGTGGAAAACCATACCATGCTCATGGGTCAGCAGAATCAACATTGTTAAAATGTATATACTACCCAAGGTGATCTATAGATTCAATACAATCCCTGTTAAAATACCAACATCATTTTTCACAGATCTAGAAAAAAAATAATTCTATGCTTCTTATGGAACCAGAGAAGACCCGGTATAGCAAAAGCAATCTTAAGCAAAAGAACAAATCGGGAGGTATCAATTTACCAGACTTCAAGCTATACTACAAGGCTATAGTAACTAAAACAGCATGGTACTGGCACAAGACAGAGACATAGACCAATGGAACAGAACTGAGAACCCAGATATAAAACCATCCTCATATAGCCATCTAATCTTTAGCAAAGCAGACAAAAATACAGACTAGGGAAAAGAATCTTTATTCAATAAATAGTACTGGGAAAATTGGATAGCCACATGTAGAAGACTGAAACAGGATCC
>NW_012139191.1:3662196-3704181 GCF_000956105.1 Propithecus coquereli | reverse complement strand
AATATATGTAACCTAAACATTTGTACCCCCGTAATATGCTGAGAAAGAAAGAAAGAAAGATGAATGACAAAATATGTGATTACCAATTACATACATAATTGTTTTGACCGTAGAAAGGGCCACTATTCTCTGTGAAAACATTTCCTAAGAGTTTTATACTTTGGGGTTCAGAATGGTCTTTCTTTTTCAAACAGAGCCCTGGAGAGTAAGCAAGGCATAACGGTGATTGTTGTAACCTCAAAGTCAAGGAAACGCTACGAGACGAGACAGAAGAAAACTTTGCCAAAAAAGCTCTTAATGAAATATTCTTCAGGAGTAGCAATACGGACAAGTATCAACTTCTCCATGTGTGTTTGGGATGGAGCACGAGGGGTCAGAAAGAAAATCAGAATTTCTAGAAACAGAGTTGAAGATCTGATGAAGAAAGGAATGGCTCTGTCAGGATCTCTGACAGAGATCTTTTCACTCAAGGCTAATAAAAATATCTAGGACAATGTTATTTCTAATATATTTCTTGTCTAAGTCCTATGTGGAATTTGGACAAGTGGACAAGTGTAAAAGAAGTTGGGTCATACCCAGAATAAGACAGAAAATGAGAAATCTAATAGGATAGGAAACGTGGAAGTGAAACTTAGATGGCTTTTCCTCAAGAAGCTCTGTGATTTTGGACAAGATTAATCTCTGGGCGCTCAGTCCCATGTTTTAAAACGACTACTTTGAATGAAATGACAACTATGGCCTCCTTCAATTTTCTGAATTCTGAATGGGACTATAGAAATGACAGTCTTTCTCTAGGTTGATGGTCCTTAAGCAGGCTGACTGCACCCCAGGGAGGGGCTGAGCCACCACATTCAGCTGCACAGGTTGTGCACAGCACAAGTCCAGGGGGTGCCACTGACATGGGCCACAGTGTAAATGGCACCTCTGGTGTTGTAAGGTGCTTCACTGTCACGATCACACATGGTAAAGAAAACTACAGAATTTTTATTTATATCTGTTTAGGATCTAAGATCAATGAAAAATTTAGATTTTATTGATAGCTAATAAATGGATTGATACTGACATCATCCTTTGGTGGATAGGAAGGAGTGGGAGTCCCACAAGTGGCTGTTGTCCCAGACACCCTCACTGTTGACTTGCTCTCAGATTATCACTGTGTGCTGCACTGCAGTTCCTTCTGCTTCATTAAGAGAATTTATAGATTATTCTATCTACCTTTAACTAGTCTTCCCACAGTAGGTATGCACCTTCTAAAATTTCCTACATAGTCACATGCCACAACATAGATGAACCTTGAAGACATGCTAGGTAAAATGAGACAGTAACAAAGATAAATATTGTATGATTCCACTTACATAAGGGGTCCCTTAAAGTAGTCAAATTCACAGAGGTAGAACGTAGAATGGTGGCTGCCAGTGGCTGGGGGAGGGGAAATGGGGAGTAGTTATTTAATGGGGGCAGTTCAGTTTTGCAAGATGGAAAAGTTCTGGAGATCGGCTTCACAACAGTGTCAATATACTTAACACTACCAAACCGTACACTTAAAAATGGTGAAGATGGTAAATGTTATGTGTTTTTTGCCAAGATAAAAAAATTCCTGCATAAAATCATAGATTCAAAATAATACTAATACTGTCAGCACAAACAACAAGGAAACAATGGAAGTGCTAAGCAACCCTTCTATTATTAGGATGTCTTCACGACCACCAATACAAGCTTAAAAACCATAGCCGTCAAATTAGACTCAAAACGAAGTGCAATTACCAAAAAGACTATTTGAAGTATAGATTTCCATACTCTTTCACTAACACTTAACTCTTAATATATTAGCGTATATACATAATTTTATTTTTATTTATTTATTTATTTGAGACAGAGTGCCGCTCTGTTGCCCAAACTAGAGTGCCATGGCGTCAGCCTAGCTCACAGCAACCTGTGTGTGAGCCACCATGCCCAGCCCATAATTTTAAAATACATAAAAATTTGTTGTGCATACATGATCAATTTTTTTTTCTATTAAGGTGCACTATTAGAAACTTTGGAGACCACTGTTGAAGAGTGTTGATACCCATGATCACTGGGGACACCATTGCATTTTTCTGTCATGGATCTGAGGGAGGATGGAGGAGACAGTTCCCCAAAACCTGAAATGCTGAATCAGACAGTTATTAAAAAATGACAGCTAATTGTGGAAAAGCCAGAGAAGGGGAGAGAACAGATGACAATGGTTTCTCTAGGCGAGAGGACAAAATCATGTTAAATCATCTTTAGTTGCTTTGAGGAGAAGACGATACTGACATTATCCTTTGGTGGACAGGAAAGACTAATAAGACTAGAGAGACTTCAGCATTGTCCAAGTCCAAGACTGCCCTAAAACCAAGGGCAGAAACCTCGCAGAGAGAGGGGCTTCCCGTTCTCTATTCTAGTTCCTTTGCAAGGAAAATTGCCTCATTTGAACGGTTTGAACAGTTCGCACGTTTTGCTTCCTTCCCCTCGGGTTCAATTTGTGGGTGATTACCCTCCTGCTTTACGAACACAATTTGTCTTCCTTTTATTTATGAAATGGAAGGTCGTTAAGGGTAAAATACTAAAGCATAATGGTTTGAAGTTTTGCTTGTTGCTATTTCATCTAAAACTCTTCGAAACAGGGAGATGAGATTTTTAAAGGAGGGCTCCACACTGTCATCTCATGTCTCGGATGTGGCAGCTCGTGCCAATGCCGGTCCGCAGGTGACCCCCGAGGAGCCCGCAGCAGGTGCGCTGGCACGACCGCCCTTGGGCTCCAAAGGGGAGAAGCCCATGGCGTCAGGGATTTCTGTGCACATCCAAAAAGCGTGAGGAAATGTAATTGGAAGAAGAAAACCCTCAGTACAATTAGCCACTTTGTCAGGCTCAAGGGGAAAAAAAGTAATATTTTTCTAACAATCCCTAATGAAACAGTGGACATTACTTCAAAAGGCAATTATATACAGTAGTCTCCCTTAATCCTTGATTTCACTTTTCAAGATTCCAGTTACCTGCAGTTAACCACAGTCTGATAATATTAAATGGACACTTTCGGAGATAAACAATCCATACGTTTTAAAGTGCATGCAGTCCCGAGGAGTGTGATGAAATTTCTTGCCGCCCCACTCTGTTCCGCCTGGGATGTGAATCATCCCTCTGTCCGGTGAATCTACACTGTCTGCACTCCCCACCTGTTAGTCGCTTAGTAGCCTCTCAGTTATCAGACTGAAAAAACACAGTTTATATAGGGTTTGGTACGATCCACACTTTTAGTCGTCTACCGGGGGTCTTGGAATGTCTCACCCAAGGATTGGGGGGATGGCTGTACATAGAATCTTAAACTTTAAAACAGGTGCAACCTCTTAATTAGTTTTCTCAACATTGGAACTTAGGCCATGTGATGAACAGATACTTGTATTTGTTTAAAAAAAAAAATCTTTGGGAAAGGGAGAACATATTTCCTTGTTATATTTTTACTCTTACTTGATTAAGACAAACCATTAATGGGCATTGCCAATCTCTGGAGTCCTCTTTTCAGGGGTTATATGTAAAATTAAAATAACGAGTCACTTCATTAGATTATTGGCCAAGCTACAGGTGTGATGCTATGGGGACAGATGACCCTTTCTTCTGCTGTGCCACTTTACAATAGATTTGGATCGTAATACCACAAATAGTATAATCTCAAACCAATCCAGATCCCAATTTAGCTACCAAATAGTCATAAACAATATTTAACTTTCGAAAGATCCATCTTTCAGATTCTTGGACAGAAGTCCAAAGTGTGTATGACTAGAGACATTTTAGTATTGTCCACATCCAAGACTGTCCTAAAACCAAGGGCAGAAACCTCACCGAGAGAGGGGCTTCCCTGTCCTCTATTCTAGTTACTTTGCGAGGAAAATTGCCTCATTTGAACAGTTTGAACAGTTCACACATTTTGCTTCCCTCCCCTTACATGTTAAATTTGTGGGTGATTACCCTCCTGTTTTATGAGTCTAATTTGTCTCTCTTTTATTTATGAAATGGCAGGTTAAGAGTAAAATACAAAATAATGGCGTTTAGTGGGTGATTGATTTTCCTACTGGCAATGCCATAAATACGGCCAAGCATTCCCCTTTCAGAAATGGAATGAGAAGTAATTCAGTGAGATTCTGAAGCATAAATTTAGAGCTATTTGCAAGGCAGATACAAGCAGATAGATGCCTGGAATGTGTAACTCATGCTGAATTGTTTTATGTAAAACAGCCCAGAAAAAGATGTTGAGATTATAGGATTAAGCTATTGATAGATATGGCAATCTGGTTTTGTTTGTGGCACAAAACAATGACCTATCAAACATTCTCATGTCTATACCCAAAAGGCACCTACACTCAAGTGAATGGAAAATGTTTATTTATTGTTTATCCTTCATTCCATTTCAAGGATTGGAAGAAGAATGGTAAATAGTTTATGCCTGGAGTTGACAGGAAAGTGGAGATCTGACAGTGCAGGGGTGTAGACGCGCAATTCAATCTCTATCTCCACAGGAGAACAAATTTGAATCAATTCCTTTTTGCATATGAATTGTCATATATTGCTGTTTCAGATATAAATTAATAAAATATTTAAATCTTCAAATATAAATTAATATAAAAATTTATCTTAATAGCAATAATATGCATATATTAGTGATAATTAATTTTTAAATGATCATTAAGATATTTACATACACAACTTGTTTTCTGCATGCTAGATAGATTTTACCTTCAACAACATGCCAGAATTTACAACTGGGCTGATTGTGATTCGGAAGTAGGCGCTAACTTGCTAAAGATCTGCTTAGACTCTTTCTTATTCTCCTCCAGTCACATTGAAATTGGTTTTCTATTTCAATACCGCAAACCATTTTTCAAGGTATTCGCAGGCTCTGCCCCTCTGGCTACCGTCCCTTTTGTTTGAATTCCGTTGAATTTATCTGAAGCGAGATGGTCTCAATGGAGACAACACCGAAACACAGGATATTAGAATTCTACGTCCCTCGCTCCGTTCTCATATTTTCTCTGACATTTTCCCAAATGTCAAGAGTTCTCTCTGCTGAGATTCTTCCCATTTTTTCTCATTTTCTTTTACTGTCATGGGAGCATTTATTTTGCGTATCTAACAATACACCCATTTCCCACTTGAAAGGATTGAAATGGCAAACGCAGGTTCCAAACCAGGACTGGAGAGCCAAAGACGAAACGTGTCCTCTCCGAAGGCACCCCAACCACAGGCCTCAACATTAGACCACTGGGTACATTAACTCATCGATCCACACCCCACAGTCTGTTGGTTCATTCAGTAACTGGACATTTACCGGGTGCCAAACCAGCAGCCAGGCCTAGTGGATGACATAGAATTGTCCCTGTCAGGAAATCCACAATCTAGACAGGGCTCTTCTAATCAACAACATCAACCTATAAGACCTTAACAGCACGATCTTTATGGTGTGTTTTATAAAAACAGCAGTGGGATACAATAGAAACCTGTGCATGTGCCTCTCCTAAAACCCTTCTTTTCCTCCAGTACGAAGCCCTTTCTGGAAAGTCATTCTGAATTAATGAGAAGCCCCAGGCTTGGGCTGATGACTTTATTTGCGTGCCAGATAGTGCAGCGTGCCAAGTGGACTAAGAACAGCAGGACCGCAGACAAACTGTGATGTCTTCCACCTATGATAACATCTCTCATGAAGCGCCGAGAGCAGAAATTGGAATTTTAAAAAATAATGCAGAGAATGCATTCATCATAAATTCAAGGGACTTTCCATTACAAAAATCCATGTTTTCCTTTCATCTTGATCTCACTACTCCACTAAACCTTTAATAAAATCAATTGTGAGTCATTTATTTTCTTTCCGAAAAAAAAATACATCTTGCATTCTGTCATTCTTAGAATTCAAAAGAGAAAAACTGAAACTTTTTAAGGCCATAGCATTAGTTAATGAAATACAGGATCAGGAAAATAAATTTTATGGTAATCAGCCTAGCAAACACATTTTCATGCTTAATTTTGGCCTCTTCCCTGTTAGGAAAAGTCAAACTTCAAACTCAAGTATTGGTATCTGTCTAGGCTTACTATTCCCAGTTAGAGCGGAGAGTGTTGGCATTGTGTGGTTCAACAAAGCCAAATGGATCTCCCTGGATCTTTCTATATCTTTGCTGCAGGTACGCCCCCAAGTGAAGTTAAAATTACATAAGAAATTGAACAGTCATTTGACATTTTGCTAGGCCTTTGGGGCCAGTTGCAAAATCCAGATATTATGCAGCTACCCTCAGAATCTCTGCTCGGCAACTAGTCTAGAATATACACTTCCTCACAAACCTAACCACCCTTCCATTAGCATCCATTTCGGTTTGCTATCACATCATCAGAAGCTCAAAACTATGATCATTCTCATCTTAGGACTGTTTCATTTTATCATTTGTCTTTCTACTGGGTTACCATGATGGCTAACAACCATGTAAGCCTCAAATCAATGTTGCTTGATATTTTTTGATCAATTGACAAATACTGTTTTAAAATTCATGCCTCTTCCACATCCCTGCCCCAAGATTTAAGTGTGTGTAGCCTGCCCTTGGAACTGTCTGCCCAGAACAGTATCATTCACTGTTTTCTTGCTTCCTTAGAGATCGCTGTATGTTTTCATGCAGACAATAATTAAACAGACAGTATGTTTTGTCTCAGCGCTAGGGACAGACATGTGTATCTGAAGATTTGCTCTTGAATGTCCTCGGTGTCGTTCAAACCATGCCTTTGACAGCACAGTGCTTTCACTGTGGCCAAGACTACATGAAGGAAAGACCCAAAGCCCTGCACCGAGTTGCATCCCATCCAAGCCAAAGCAAGAAGAGAGCCCACGACAGTGAAATTCGGGGTCAGGGGGAGACTTCCCGAAGTCTAATCAACAGCTGTCAATTGATTATGTAACTGGGAACATCTCCCCACACCCTTCCCAAACACGGGGATGGTGTGTCCTGTTTTAAACTAACTCTCCAGATGTTTGCCTTCATGCATTGAAATCTTGCTCCTGGCTCTCCTAAATGAGCTCTTTTGAAAGGCAACTTAAAAACAGACACCTAAATGAGAACATGGGACTGACTGTCATTGTTCTTGGGACTCTTCTTTAAGTGACTAAACAAAGGGAGTCTTTTTTCCTGTGTGCGGTGAGGCCCATGGGGAGAGAACAGAATGCATTTTGTAAACTCGGGCCATGGAGGTTAGGATTTCTGATCCGGCTAATATACTTAAGTCTGTATTTTGATCCCTGCTAAATTATCTTCCAGTTCATCTCATACATTGCTCCAGGAACATGTGACATACTTTAATACCGAAATGTAAATTAGACACCCCCGCAGACCACCTCCACTCTCTCACATTGCCCTAAATTTGGACTTGACTTTCCTCACTGCTCCTTTCAATCACGCCATTCCCCCTAAAAAGTGTTGCTGCAGGGGATGGAAGAGACATCGCGTTGTAAAGTTGCCCAGTTTAAAGCCAGCTGGAGGCCTTCTCCTTAAAGGCAGGCAGGCCCAGCAGCGCAGAGCAGAGCCGACCCCAGGGAGCGTCGGGCCACTGGGGTCCCCTCTGCCCAGCCTGGCTCCTGCACGGGCTGGAGGAGCAGCTAGTGAGCTCGGGGTGCCGCAGCGGGCGCTAAGCCCCGAAGGCTGCAGCAGGAGCGACTTGCCCACCAGACCCAGAGAAATCTTGAAGTCAGAGGACGTCTGACAAAGTCCATTGCTCTGTCCCCCTTGGTAATTAGTCGCACGAGCAAGTAAGTGATCATCTGGAATCTGTTCCCCCCCTGAGAGTTATTTTAAAAAACTAGAAGCCACGTTTAATTCACCCAACTAAAGAAAACTTTTCAGGGGCGGGGGACAGGAGGGTAATTCAGGTCTCCACCTAGAAAGGAGCTCCTGTTCCACTTTATTAAATGTCTTAAGCAGATTTAAGTTTTAGTCAAAGGAGAAATTCCTGCTCTCCAAGGAGCACACACCCAGGGACTTGGAGATCAGCCAGGAGCGGTGGCCACGCTGGTGGGGAGAAGGGGGCCGCATGTGATGCGAGGGGGAGACGGTGCAGGAGGGAGCCACGGGGAGGGATCTGCGTCTTGTGGGCTTTTATGCTCATTAAAGCAGCTCTTGCAATAGCTTGCACACGTGTCCAACGCCGGGGCGGGGCGGCGACTGCCGAGCTGCCCTAATTACACGTTCGGCAGGAACCAGGCTGTGACCCTAATCATGGGTGAGCTCTGGGACACGCTCTCTCCCTGGAGACCCACACAGTTAAGTGAACCCGACCCAGCTGAGCAGCCTGGAAACCCCGCAAGTACCACTGCACAGGAGCCTCGGCGAGAGATGGGGTCACTGGGCCAGGATCCCAGGTAGCTACCTTGACCCAAGAAAGGGGCCCCCCAGGGCTGTGCTGGTTTCTAAGTCCTTCTTCTATAGGAAACTGTTACATTGTAAGTAAAGAAAAGCCACTTCCAAGACCACCCCTTCTTGTCGCCAGCAAGGTGAGCTGACACAAACACTGCAGCTTCTGAAACCTCTGCAGCGTCCAGCAGAAAGCCCCTCACCCAAGCCTGTGAGAAACGGAGGCCTCGTCCTCATCACCCTCTATCTCAGCTTCCTTCTCCTCGCCCCCCACTCTCTCCCTGCCCCCTCTCCAGCACCCAGCTGTTCAGAAAATCCCATACATATCTGGACATCGAGTTCTACCTGGCACTTGATCGCCCAGCATTGCAACCCAAGTCCTGGTTCTGCTGTTCACCTGCTGGTGACCTTGAACCAGTTAGTTCATGGCTCTGTGCCTCAGTTTCCCCATCTGTCAACTGGGAATATTAATGCAGGGTACTGCACAGAGTTGTCAGGAGGCTCAAAGGTGGTGAAGGTGTGCAGGGCGCTGGACACCATGTCAGCACGCAGACCGCGAGGCAAATGTCCCTGCTGCTGCAGTTTCCGTCCCTGGTGTTGTCAGGAAACTTCCTGTCTTCCACCCCACATTCGCCTTCTTCCCACCTCAAGGCCTGGCCTCTGTCCCAAATCTCATTCCTAAGTTTTATAGCGCTTTGTCCTTCTCCCTGCCATGTTTATACCAACAGTCACCCATCAGAGAGATAAAAGCGGGGAGGAGACATTTTATTTCTAAGCTATTAATTTTACTCTAGACTTCCAAAAAAAGATCACTCATCTGTCAAAAGAAAAAAAGAGAAAAGATAAAAGATTTTTAAAGAAGTAATTATGTGAAGTGCCAACCAAGAGGAAATAAAAATGTATTTGGCTCGGTTACGGAGTTGAATGAGAGGACGGTGGTACATAACCCCAAATCTGCCTCACAGAAGAGAAAGAAAATAAGTGAGCCATCAGTTTTCCCCAACAAAACATATTCTGTATAAACATATTCAGAGAAGTGACTTTTGATTTGAAATTGTGGCTCCTCTTCTGCCGACACCACCTCCCGACTTAGAGACACCTATCTCCACACACAGATTTTTCCCGGTTTGTACTAGTGTTTGCATTTCTTCCCCTGCTCTGATTAACTGCAGATGGAGTTTGTACAGGTGACGCTTCTGCGCGGCCAGGCCATGAAATGCCGCCCAACTGCAAACCCTCTCCCACCGTCCCCTTCTCTCCCGGGGCTTGCTTGCCGCAGACGGCCACCTGCCTGCTCACATTCCGAAAGGTGTCATCAAAGGAAGCATGAAGACACCGGTGCTGGAAGGAGCACAAATCTTCAGGAGAGAATAAAACAATCGGCTTTCTCCTCTGAGGTCTAAAACCCAAAGCACTTTTCAAAGTCACAATTAGATCAGCAGCAAACAATGAATCCCTTTCTCTTTCTAAGGCTAATTTTAAAAGTTGCACTTGCTATTCAAGTGCATTTCTGCACTTGCCATTCAATGCAATATATCAATAGCAACAGCCCTGCAAGCAGATAATTACAGGATTAATCTGGTCTTCAGCGCCACATGTTCTGAGACCACCCGTGCAACCCTCGCTCGCAAGTTTGCCTCTGCAAGTGGAGGGTCACTCACCTCGCTCATGTTGGCTCGAACTCAACAGCTGGGACCCGCCGCTCTCTGGGCACGGACAGCACTGCTCCAGGTCGCTGCTGCACCGGTCCTGGCTTTTCTCTTAAAAAGAGCTGCCTGGTGGCATCACGCCTCCCGAGAGCCAATGAGAACCACTCACCTGTCTGAAGGCCTGGCCGCCATCGGAGGGCGCCAGGCGCCACCTCGTGGCGCAGAGGAGGACAGCGCGCTCTGTCACTGCTCCCAACTCAGTCAGGGACAGGAGGAAGCGCCAGATTAAAGAAAAAGCAGAAGTAAAAGTCAGAGGGACAAAGATCATCACAGCGAGGCCATCATGCATTTTTTTCAAGCCGTACAGGATCCACACACATGAAAATGCCTTTCCGCTGTCCACAGGAAGGGGGTTTGTTTCCCTGTGAACGAGCAGTTCCGAAAACGCTGCCTGCAGGCTCCTGTCCCTCCTGGTTTTCCCAGGAGCTGCGTTTCCCTTCCCTTTGACATTCCTGCTCCTTCTCCCCCTCCCCAGCCTGCTTGTACCCCGAGCTGGAGGGACAAGGATTTGGAGTCTCACGTTTTGGACAACAGGGGAGCAGCCCCTCGGCTTGAGTCGTGTGAGCTGTCACAGCCACGCCAGCGCAGGGAAGGGGACTGGCTGTGATCTGGCCGAAGGCCCCCTGCCCGGCCCTGTGCAGCCTTGGCGCCGCCCTGACCACATGAGACTCTGAAGAGTCGTCAAGGCATCAGAGGGACCCTCGACTGTCACAGGCACGTCTTGCAGACTCAGGGAGCTTTCGCACCCTCTCCCCTAGGGTGGGAGTTAACTGATCTGGCAAGAAGATTCGGGAACCCCCGACGCCTTCCCCAGCACCCCTCTTTCTCCCTGTGCGGGGCAGGGCCCCCATCCCAGCATGGCAACCCTCTTCTGTCCTCAACTCAGCGCCCCTGTGCCCTCCTGCCCTGGACTGCGTCCCACACCGAACCCCTTCTCGGGTCCAACTTGGAGAGTGAGTGAAAGGCCACATGTCCCCAAGTGGACACCAGCCAGGAGCCCTCAGCCGCGCAGCACGGACATGCACGTGGACACAAAGTAGCAGGACGGAGCCTCTCCTGTGCCTTCCGGGGGGAACAAGTCTTCTTAACTTACAGCCACTTTTCATGGGCTCTGTCTACAGACATGCCCCTTTCAATGGGAAGTTTGGTAGATGAGCAACAGAAATGAGCATTGCACATATTATATGTATGTATACTGTGCATATGCATTGTATGTGCATATGTGTATAAACCCTCCTGACCACGAGAACCACTGGCAAGCTGGCAAAGCCACCCTGCTCCTTACCCTCTCCCTCCCCAGTTTCGCACTGTGAAGGCCAGGCAGGGGCCCTCAGGGTTCCCCCGGGTGGTTAGAAGTGCGAGGAGGAAGAGGAGGAAGAAGGACAAGGTCAGGAGCTGGGACCACAGCACCATGTGTGACATAGAACAGACGGGAAGAAGGAGAGCTTGCTTGCCCATACTGGGAGAAACCTGTAATTTCTGAGGAGCAGAACACACCCTCCCCAGGGGATACCCGTCTTGTGGGGGTTTGAAGCATCCAGAGCCTCGAGGTGGAGGATGAGGTTCCCGGTGGTTTTGCAGGCTGTGCTGGTGGCAGGCTTCTCCGGCTCTCTGGCCTGGGCACACCTTCCCTCATCTCCTGACAGGTGGCCCTCAGACCACAGCTCCTGGCCCCACAGATTCTCTCTGGCAGTAGTGCCCCAGCAAGACCAGCCACCAGACCAAGGATTTCGAAGACTACATGGACCGCTTCTCAGAATCCCCAAGGTCAAGGACAGTAAATATGTGGTATAAAACCTTTCCGTGTGGTTCTGATAAGCAGCCAAGTTTGGGAATCACTGCTCAAAGCAGCCAAAGGACACACTCGCGTGCACACGCGCTCCTCCCAAACTTTCCAGGCTCCCTCCTCCTGCCTCCTTTTAGGCTCTGCTTGTCCATTTATAAAGAAACGTCAATCCTAGTTAAACAGCTTCAACGCACCCATCACACGACTTTGCTCAGATCAGCCAAACACGGCATTACCCAGGGGATGGGGTCTCAAACCGGAAGCTCGTAGAACCTCAGTCCTCAGCGTGAGAGTGAAGGCTCTCCACCCCTCAGTGTCCGTCTCCTCCACTGGCGATACAAAAATATTATGTTGCCAACCTGAGCAAAAATATAAACAGTATATCGAGCTGGGAAATAAATTTTGAAGGAACTGTGGGAGAATGAGAGCTGCAGCTTCATATATTAGATCTCAGGGAACACGGGCTGAATTAAAATACAGACATGGGGCTCTATAATTTATAAAAAAATGTATGTAATGGGGACATATTATTTTCATCTTCTTGGAAGCGTGATCCTGCTAAAGGAGCAGAGTTGGGCCGGGCAGTCTTCGAGATGATTTATGGGGACACTATACACTGAGGACCTAGGGCTTTCGGTCAGACTTTCATACCAAATGCATCATTTCTGCACACTCTCAGGGCTGTGGAGGCTTTTAAAAAGAACCACCTCCTGCTTTATTTCCTGCCTTTGCTGTTTCAGGCTCGAAGCCCCTGGTGCCCACCACGTGCACGCACCGCGCAGTCTTACTTCAACAGGGACAGAGACTGCTTGGCCCAGCTCGTGGGCAGGTTCCCCCTCTCTCTGCCTCCACTGCTCCCCTACCAGATGCCAAATAGAGACTCTGGGTGTCTACGCAGCCCGCCCCCCCGGCCTCAGCATGCCCCACCCTAATGCGTGGACCCAGGGGTCCTCCCTTTGACGCCCCAACTCCTTTCCTGCTGCCTTGAACTTGAATCTCCCCTGCAGATTCTATCCTGCGGCTCGCCTGCTGGATGCGATGTGGCCCTGGAACCGGAAGGCTACCCTGCTTCTAGCCACCCATGTGGACACGCAACATGATTCTATGCACCCCTCCTGGAAGAAATTATTGATTTTAATGATGCATTGACGTGCACGCTTGTTTACTGAAGTCTCATCTCTCGCCTCCTGCGCTGTAAGCCTGTGGAGAGGGGAGGCCAGGCCACACCACCCCGCCCAGTCCCTCACCGCCCGGACCTGGCATGGTGCCCGGCTGCGAACTGGCAGCCAGAACTCCTTCTGAATAAATAAATATCCTGGTGGTTACTAAGCGTGAATGCTGCTGTAAGAGAGAAAGCTCTTTTGTTCTATAAAATCAGTTTTGCTTTCCAAAGCCAACATGTAAGATTTTCTCTCCTGAAAGTGAAAAAACAAAAGAAGCGATTTCAAAAATCTCTATGCTGTCAAATTTTAATCCAGCTTTCAAAAATGTTAAAAAATTGTATGGCAAAAGAATCTGTTTTAAACCTAGATGGTTGGGTTTTTTGCTGCCTTTTTGAAGGAAAAAAAATCGATTAACAGGACTATTATTTGTGGCTGTCCCAGGTTTTAGCAAATAAGAGGGTGCAGCCGCTGTTCTGCCCCGCCCCCGCCCCGTCTCTCCTGCACGCTGGGGCCGCTCTCAGTCGGCCACTGGGATAACACTTGTGGATGTGTCATTATTTCTTGGAAGTTACTGAAAACTCGGTATGCTCGAGCTTGTTGGCACACACTTCTTCCCTCTGTGTCTCTCTCCCTCTGTCTCTCTCTCCCTCTCTCTTCCTCTCTCCCTGTCTCTCTCTCATCTGAAATAACTTTTGTTCTATGCATGCGACTTTCCATATCATCCTGACACCAGGCGAGGTGACCCTTCCCTTCAGAAGGCCCCAGCCGATAGAAGAGAGGGGCTGATTTGGGAGAGAGACGTGGGCAAGTAAAATCCACCTGCCATTGTTCGGTGGACTTCGGTCTCGTCTCATCTTCCCGTTCCGAGTGCTGCTGTCTTACCTGAAGCTGCTGTATTCTTAAGGTTGAAACCGTTCCCTGATGAAAAGGTCATTGTATAACCTGCAGTCCCTTTCGGCCCAATTAAGCGCCCGAGCCTGTCCTGCGCCGAGGACTGCCTGGCTCGCCTGCAGAGCCTGCTGTCGCCTGCGCGGGCCTCTCTTTGATGGAAAGGTCAGTGAGTGTTTGTGCTCAAAGAGCCGCCGCCAGGCGCTGAAGGCCGCATTGCGGGCGCACTGATAGGACTTCCCGACTCTCTGCAGCCTGACAGCTCTCAGAATCGTGCTTTGTTGAGTCCCTAATTATTTTCCCTGTCCCCACTTCCTACACAGGCGAACTCGTCCAGTTCGCTCTCCAGCAATTGTTTCCAAAACTCCAGATCGACGGTTCTGTCTGCAGAGCCAGCCCGCTTGTCTGGTGCTCTGGACTAAATTGAGTTTCCCCAAAATTCATATGCTGAACCCCCAACCCGACTGCCTTTGGAGATAGGGCCTTTAACAAGGTTAGGGTTCAATGAGGTCTCAAGGGTGAGCCCTTGTCATTTATGACGGGTGTCCGTACAAGAGGAGATGAGGACACAGACACCTGCAGAGGGACAACCCTGAGAAGACGCCGTCTGCAAGCCACTGGGAGAGGTCTCAGGAGGGACCAACCCGCTGGTACCTTGACCTCGGACTTCCAGCCTCCGTAACTGTGAGATGGTAAGTTCCTGCTGTTTACCACTCTGTCTGCGGCACTCTGCTATGTCTTGAGCTAGCACACCGGGACAGCAGCTGAGGCTGGCTTCTGCAGCGCGGTGTGTCAGGCCACCCGAATCCCCCCCGGGGCTGAGGTGCTCAATCTCTCAGTTGCAAGAGTGCCATGGTGGACTCGACTCTCAGTTCATCCCCCCAAGGAGATTGTTCTCTCCCAAAGGGAGCTGCCCCAGCCAAGTCACCGTGCCATGAGGAGGGCGGTCCACATCCAATAACGGTCTGGCCCACTGCCCCAATTTGGGACAACTCTTCAGGATCATCTATCCTAGCTCCAAATCTTCCTGTGAGACCAAGAGAGGCGTTGTTCTGCCTGAATCACTGCCTAAACTCTCCCTCTGCCCATCCTGCCCCTTTCTCCCCCACATGGGTGATTCCGAGGCATTCCGTCACCTGCGTTCTACTCCCCACTCCGGAGTCTGCTTCCAGGTGAGCTGACCTGGCACAGTCACACCAGGAGCAGCAGGAGAGAGCAGACCTTGGCTCAGAGCTGGGTCACCTGCCTGCCAGCTGGAACTGTAGACCCCTCAGTGGTCACAGGTGCAGCATGGAGACCCGCGAAAGTGCAGCCACACGCAGGTGTCACGATGCTCATCCCAGGGAAGGGGGACAGTGCACCTGGGGAAAGGACATGCAGCATGGGAGCCACATGTCAGACTTCCAAGAAATGTGTGGGAAAGATAATTATAAGGACAATGGCATGGGATGGCAGCTGGTGGGGATAGAAAGAAGGAAAGGCTGGGGGTGATCAATCAGGAGTTCAAGGCTAAGGATGAAACCAGGGCCCCTTGGGCATATAAAAAAAGAAGACTCTCATTTCCTGCGGGCTGCAGGCAGACAGAGCTGAAGAAAGGCCCAAGGATCAATCCTGAGTGCGGCAGAATCCCAGACAGGGCTACACTCTCAGCACCAGCAGGTGTGCTACGCCAAGGTCAGGGTCTGATGGAAGGAGAAATGGATCCTGAGTCAGGGGTGGATGAGCTTGGAGACCTTGAGCTCCCAATCCCTGCAGGGCCTGCCTGCTGGCTGCCTCCTCCCTGCTAAAGGCTCAACCGCTGGATCTGGAAGACAAGGCAGAGGTTTCTGCCTGGCGAGATGATACACGCCTGTCCCACGACACGCTCTGCCTCCCCTCACGGCCACCAAACTCATGAAGAGGCTCAAATCACCACCAAGCTGGTGGGGAGAGTGCAGAGCCCAATGAGGGAAGAAAAGGGATGTCCCCAAGGGAGCTGCGGGGCTGGGCCCACGCACACAGGCCGGAGCCACGAGGATCCACGTGGGCTGCATTCTGAGCATCGGATCAAGGCAGGAAGACACAAGTGCAAGCAGAAAATAAAGTCAGACAAGAGAACATTCATTGATATGGGAAAACTATCCTATGACGCAGAACTTAACACTCTGGGACAGGCCCCCGGAGCTGTCCCAACAAGCTGCTGGGATGGATGGAGAAAGCGGTGCCCCACGTGGACTGAGTTCTAGCAATGCCAGAGCTGCAATGGGAACAAGGGGCAGTGGGGGTCAAAGGCTAAGAGGAGAGGGCATGGAAGCCTGGCAAAATACAGTGAGGGCATCACGTTTTCCAAGCAAAAGGAATGTGCTGCTGGGAGGGGCCCCAGCATCACGGAGCACCTGGGTGGTGTCCATCCCCCACGGGCCAGGGCTGGTGCTGGGGAAGCCGGTACAGAGTCAGGATCTCTGAGAGCAATGGATGTGGGAGTATCCAGAAATACGAGAGGCCAGGTCGCAACAGGCAACCACCAAAAGCAAGGTGGGTGCGGTAATCGCGGTGAGTGCGAAGGTCCGGGGGCAGGCAGCAGGCCGGGCTCGCACAGCTCTGTGTCAGCAGCTGTGAGCAGAACATGGCACTACAGAGACAAGACAGGACAGCAGACAAACGTGGCACTCGATCTATTCCTGTGATTGCCACACATCCACCCAGGGGACGTTGGCAATGTCTGGAGACACTTTTGGTTGTCACAGCTGGGGGGAAATATTTTTGATTCTTACAACCTGAGCAGGGAGGGGGTTGTACTGACATCTAGTGTGTCGAGACTAGGGGTGCAGCTACATACCATAAAATATTCAAGACCGCCCCCCACAGCAAAGAACTATCTGGCTCAAAATGTTAATAGTGCCAAGGTTGAGAAACCCTGATCCATACAAACACACCTACACAAGGATCTATAAATCTATACAAGAAACCAAAGCTGGATAATTGAGAGGCTGAGGGCAGACATCTCAATGAAAAGTCAAGGTTCCTTGTTGCTTGCCTAGTTTTCAGATCCAGGAGCAATTGACTGAACAGGAGGCCAGGTGCCGGGAGAAATGATCGACCAACGTCAAGGCCACAGGATGCAGCATTGACTTTCCCAGTTATTCCTCAAAAGGGCCACGGCCATTTGCTTGAGTGACAGAACACTAGGAAGGTGGACCACCCACACATTTTGAAGATCATTGACTGCAGAGTCCAAATGGAAATTGGGGGGCCAAAGGATCAGCCTCCCTGGTGGAGTGAGGCCATGGAGAGGCCCGAATAAAGGGGGTCCTGGCACAGGCTCGACACCAGGTGGGTCCACTGGAAACAGGCATGTTGGGCAGTTGGCAGAACAACCACATTGGATCCGTGGCCCATGGCAGCTCTGTTCGTGGGGAAGGCCAAGCAGAAGCTCTGAAACTGCCCCTACTTCAGCCAAAATAACAAATAAAAAATAATATTACATTCCAATGGAATAGCAGCCATTAATGCCAGCCTTAAATTCCTAAAGGATGCTGGGTGTTGATCCTCAACTTATCGTTATTTAACTCACCAGTTCGGTCTCTACAAAAACCAGACAGACCCTGGAAGATGCCAGTGGAGAAGTTCAATGTCCGTCAGTTGCAGCCCCAACCTCATCTGCTGGGCCAGAGGCAGTGTCTTTGCTAGAGAGAGCAACGTGGCATCAGGTGCGTGGTGTGCGGTCACTGATGTGGCAAACATCTCCTTTCCCTTCATCGTCAGGAAGGAGGATGAGAAGATGAGAGCCCCTGACGTGACGTCCGCTCTCAAGGAGACTCGCGTTTGGTTGCAAGGTGAGGTCATTAGACTCCTAATGGAGGAGGCAGTAATTCACCTTAACTGGCGTTGACACATAGTCTGGTATGAGCTTCCTTTCCAGTCCACAGGCCTCTACCCGGCCAAGTCCAGCACCACCATCTGAGGGCTTAACGAGTGTCTGACCCACTGATGCAGGGTATTGCATGTTGAACTAAGGGCCGCATGTGATGTCAACAGAGATACGACGAAGGGCTGGCTAGAGTGGGTACCACGTGGTCTGGGAAATGCAGCGAGGGCATCACCTTTCCCAGGGGCACCATGGAGAAAGTGGGGAGATGCAGAGAGCGCTGCAGAGGTCTGCAGAGGGTTCCCTTGAGTCTCTGACGGAATACTGATGTAAGCAAGAAAACCCCTCAATGCCAAAGCAGAGGAAACCTCCCAAGGCCAAGGAAAAGGCCCTGTGAAAATTCCCAGGGCTCCCAGAGAACTGGAAATCACTCATGTTCCCACCAGCCAAAGTGGAGCAATCCCCAAATACTCAAGCATTGGGTAGAGGTCCAGCATGCCTTCACGTTAGGTCTAAATTAGTCCTAGAACAAAGGCTGCTCTCAACTCACCATAACAAGGCCTAAGATCAGGCCCCAACAGAATCAAGATAATCCATGGGTTACTTAATTGCATGCCAGAAAAATAATCCAATGCTCTTTGAAGGAATACAATGAAATTTAGCACCCAAAAATAGGAAATTCACAACACCTGGCATCCAAAAATTACTAGGCATGCAAAAAAATGGGGGAGAGGGGGTAGAAACATATAATTCATTTATTTTATAGAAAGTAAGGCAGAGTGCATCCCAGGCTGAGCCCGCCTGGCTCTGCTAAGAGATGACTCGGGAGGGATCTTGCAAGCCTGGAGGAGGAAGGAGAGGCGTGGTGCCTGCTGTCTTCTTGCTCCTCCCTGTTGGATTCCTGTTCCTGGTGCAGTGCACTTCTGCACCCTGGCAGTGGCAGCTCCTCCCCACTGAATCCAGTTTGTGGTTTTGCCAACATTTGCAGAACCAGCCTTCTGACTCTGGACACACCTGCACCAGCCGAGCTACACCTGCCGAGCTCCACCTGCCCAGCTACACCTACCCAGCTACCCCAGCCGAGCTACACCTGCCGAGCTCCACCTGCCCAGCTACACCTACCCAGCTACCCCAGCCGAGCTACACCTGCCCAGCTACACCCGCCCAGCTACCCCAGCCGAGCTACACCTGCCGAGCTACACCAGCTGAGCTATATCCACCGAGCTCCGCCGCCACCGCAGAAGTCTGAACTCTGGTTTCCCTCAGTTCTTTGCTGTCAGCTTCTAAATTTTAATAATCAGATTCTCTCCTTGTTCCCCCCAGCCCCAGGGGTGGTAGCTGTGTCCTGCAGTTGCTACCTCTATGATATCTTGTAGTTCTCTTTTTACCACTTTGGTCAACAGGCCAATAACTTCGTTACTTCGTTATCAATTTTTATATGAAATTCCGTCTGGGCAAAAACTGGAGTGGTTTCTGCCTCCTGAAGCCTGTCTGTGCGGCCCCCTCTGTGCTTCATTATGGTAGTGCTCACCAAGCCTAATGAGCTAAGTCATTTCATTAACCTCATTTTCACAGGCAAAGAACACGTGGTTCAGAGAAGCTAGTACTTTGGCCAAAATTCCCGTAAGTAACTGTGAAGACTGTTTGTAGGGACAAGCAGTCAGACCCCAAAACGTGGCACCTGACCACACAGCAGCACGTATGCCAATACGCCCGGGCCCGCTGGTTCAAGGAAACGCCCGTCGGTGGCCTTGGAGAGATTAGTAGGACTCATAAATACCGTGGGGCCAGTCCCTTGTCACGAGGGCTTCCAGGAAAAGGCAACGTGGGCCGCCTGAGATGAAATGAGTCTTGGATCCCAGAAACTGTCTCATGAGGATCCCAAGTGAGCTGAGATGAGAAATACCAGTGAGACAGGAGGGTTAGCAGTTGTTACCCACAATGTTAACTTCTAATCCCCTGCATTCAGACAATCCAACTATTTTCCCCTGAGAAAAATAGTTAATATGGTTATAAAATTCAAAGTTTTATCATGGGTTTTTTCCCATCTTGGGTATGTTAACACAGTAGAAACCATTGTTCTTTCATACTCTAAAATTGAGTCCCTTCCTTGTACCGGGGATTATGCCAGGCAAAGAAACAAGACAAAAATGTGTGTGTGTATATGTCTATGTGTGTATGTGTGTGTGGTGTGTGTGTGTATGCGCGTGTGTGCTGTGTGATGTGTGCGTATGCGTGTGTGGTGTGTGTGTGTGTATTCGTGTGTATGTGTGTATAGTGTGATGTGTATGTGTATGTGTGTGTGTGGTGTGTGATGTGCACGTATGTGCGTGTGTGGTGTGTGTGTGTATGCATGTGTGTGGTGTGCAATGTGTGTGTATGCATGCATGGTGTGTGCGTGTGCGTGTGTATGTGTGTGTGGTGTGTGTGTGTGTGTGTGTGTGGTGTGTGTGTGTATCTCAGAGATGGAAGCTGGAGGAAGGGGTAGATGAAAAGCAAACAACCCACTATGTATTTCCAGCAGTGCCTCCTACTGGACTGAATTATGCAGCATTTAAATAGTTCACAAAAGAACTGTAAATAGTTATCACTCTCTGGGCTTAATGTATATGTCAATAAAATGCTGTGAAACTATGCTAACATCTTTTCAAATAAAGAAAAAATGATATCCGAAATTGATGTCCTGCAAAACATTCATATCATTTTCGTTATTTCAAGACTGTAAAATATTAGCATAAAAAAGCAATATGTTCATTCCACTTAATAGGAATACTTGCTTTAAATAATTCCGAATACTAAATCATGCTGAAGAACTTATCACCAATATGGTAAAATTAGAAAAATTCTCAGTCAATTAAATTCAGGGAACTCAAAGTCTTTAGAAAAATTTAATTCTCTAATTAAGCAGCCAAGAGGTAGGGGCGGTAAGAGCAAACCTGCGGCAACTTTCCCAGCAGAGCAGTGACAGAGTTAGTAACCCCATAAATGAGGTATTTCCACTAAGGCACGATTGAGGAGAAGAAAGCTTAAAAATGCTTAAATGTCATCATATATTTGGATCCCTGAAGGCAAGAGCATTTTCAACATGAACAGAAATTAGCTAGGAAAAAAAAACAAAACTTTATTCCTCATCTGAAAAATAGCTTTTGCAACCAGGTACCCACAAATATCATCCCAGAATATATTGGGTAATAACATTCTATTCAGTGCCCCTATTTTGGCCTCAATATTCTAAGGGCCAGAATGTCATCGATGGCATCATCTCTACCCAGGACCTTACAGTGGCTCCCTGCCCACTCGGCCATAAACGCACATCCCTCGACAGTAATAGCCATGCCTTTAATATGGTCCACAGGGCCACGTCATTCCTCAGCGCCCTGCGCACCCCTTGGTCTCTAGGGCCATAGAAAAATACCTGAGACTTAGTAAGGAGCCAGAACCGCTATAGGAGTGGGCCAGAGACGTCTGGGAGTGCCAGTCCACAGTACCAGGGCATCGACGAAGCTACAGGAAGGGGCGTCACGATCCCGAGAAGGGAAGCCGTCATGGTGGACAGGGAGGGAGGCTCTGCGGGAAGCCAGTGGCGCCCACTGCGTGTAAACTGTGCTTTGGGAGGACCCAGGGTGAGAAAGGACGGGTGAGAGAGTGGGGTCCAGACACGGAGAGGGAAGAGCCAGGGGAGACTTCCCGGAAGGTCTGCCAAGAATCACCGAGTGCAGGAGAGGGGGAGGCCCAGAGCCATGGGAAAGAGCTGAGAGCTTGAGTAAGCGAGCGTGCTGCCGGCGAGAGGGGCTGGGAAGAGGTGGGAGGCCAGGCTGCGGTGCGGGGACGAGGCGAGGTGATTCGGGGCCTCAGCCTGCAGAAGAGGAGCTGCATCTCACGAGCCCCTGGGTCATCCTACTGGGCATGGAGAATCCTTACGGGAGAAAGCTGGGCTGAACCGAAGGCAGGGGGATCTGGGGACACTGGCACTGGCTGCCTGAGAGCTGGTCCAGGTCATCGGCTGGGAACGAGTCATCTGCGGCTGGATGAGGAATGAGCCGTGTCTCTTGGGGCGGACGTGTCATATGGTTATCACGTTGTGCCAGGATAGCTCTGCTGTCACCTGGATATCGGGAAGTCCCTTGTGCGTTCCCAGGGCAGACAGAAAGGAATCTCTCTCCCGCTCCGGGCCCAGAAGTGTGGGAAGCGAGGAGGTCACTATACCTGGCTGCGAGGCCCTGCCTCCCTCCCAACGGTGGCTAAGAATTTCACCTTATTCACATGCAAAGGGGCTGTGATTTGAAGCTTCCAGTGAGACTTTCTGCAGTGAGGGGAAACCAAGGAGAGTGGATGAAGCAGGTGGTGTGAGCCTGTCCCTCTCGGGTCTTCCGGAGCTCAGACGGTCGGCAGTGCGAGTGCCAGGAACTGGTGGAATGGCCCTGTCTTCTCCATGAGCTTGCCAGAGATAAGCAGAACCAGACAGTGGTCAACGTGGCAAGGATGGCCTTGATTCAGCAATAACTATTGCAGGAGGGAAGAGAACCTAGAGTGAACTAAGCTCAGCTTGGCCAAAACCATGCTGAGGTTGGGTAAAGGCTGGAGCACGCGGAATGCAAGGCGTGGAGGGCGCGAGATTGGTTCCTCCCTGTGATCAGGACACCTGGGTTTGCTAATAGGCACGAATCCAGAGGAGACACGAACATCTCACGTCTTTGTGATCGGAGGCAGTGGTGCCAAGGAGAGCAAGGTGCCCACCAAAGTCAGGCCCTCAGCCTCCCACAGAGACTGGGACCAGAGAGAAGTGATCTCCCAGGACGTTTGCACGTCAGAGTCGACTCTCAGATCCTTGACAAGACAGTTTACATCTCAAAGGGGCAGAGAAAGGATTTACGATTGCAAGTTTCTAACTGTACCTGCTCTAAGAGGCGGTTCAGGGGCCCATCTGTCTATCACCAGGTTTGGTTGGAACAAACAACAAATTCTTCTGGCAGCCTTGAACTTTCCCAGGCAGGAAGTTAAAGGGACTGGAGTTGTCATCCCAGTGAAACTATGTTCGAAACTATGCTAGTGTTTATTTCAGTCTCTTGGCATAGGGGCTGGGTGGAATCGTGTGTGCTGAGAGTCTGCAGTTTTCACAGGCCAAGGCTGAGTCCTGGTTGAGAAGCTCCCAGGAGCTTGGCCAGTGCTTGGTCAAGGTCAAGTCTTTGCCACCCGCATCATCCTCTCTGCGAGCTGCACTGTCTTCTCCATGAACCGCCGTGGGGAGACCCTAGACCCAGAGTAATGGTCAGTCACTGTCTGGCACACACATTCAGAAGACCCTTGTTGAAGCTAAGAGCGGAGAGGGGCTGCCTTGGGAGCCGGGTGGCAGTAAGTGGCTCAGACCAGAGCAGGGTCCCTTCCTGCCTGTGTGTGGAGCAAGCACCTGAGGGGTCTGATGTTCCAAGTGCATCTGCAGAGATCTCCTTGGCTAGGACGCTGCCTTCTGTGGTGGGTGGTGACGGTGGTGCACCTGTGACACGTGGCTTCATGCGGCAGTTGTGAATAAGAGGCAGCCAGAGAGGAAAGGAGGAACAGACACAGATACTCGCTCAGCCACGAGCCACAAAGCCGCCCTTCAGGGATGCCCAGGAATTCCTGAGAACACTTAGGCAGCCGCTCGTCTCCAGCCATCACGCCTCAGCCAACAGGGATGAAGCGACCAAAGTGATCATTGCAAGGCAGTGTGACATTAGTTTTTTAAGCCCCAGGCTGATGAGTCCTGGGGTGTCCGTGTCTTCACCGCAAGCCAGCAGCCAGGCTAGGTGAGGTCAAAGCCCACGGTGGACAGGACGAGTCCTGCCAAACTCAGCCGAGCACTCTCTCCCGACGCAGACATTAGACCTCAGGTCCCCCTGGCTGTATTCCCACTGTGATCTGCACCAGCCTTTTCAGTAATCTTTTTGAACATTAATTTCCTGCCAAAGCAGCAGAGATTAGGGAAAGGATTTTTACCTACAGATGGCAAAGGGGGAGCAGTGTGCCTGAAGCCCCACGTGGGCAGATGAATTCCTCTGGAAAAGGAAACAGGGCTTTATTATCCTTCCATGGTCAATCCTGGGGGCTCTGGCTTTGATTTTATTTCATTTGGGAAGATGGCATTTCCTTTTCGCATCTGTAACGCGCACCAAGAGGATAACCATTCTCCCATGGGAGCCGGCGGCGCTGTTTCAGCCCCGACACTCGGCCACTGCCACAGCCTGGAACTCAGCAGAGTTGGCGGAAGGGGATGGTTCTCAAACCCTGGGCCGCAGCGAGCATGACAGGGTGCGCCCTGGAGCCCGGGAGGTGTGCAGGGAGGGTCTCAGCAACGGTCAGTCCTTACGGAGCCTCCACTGCACTCACACTTCCTGTGTGTGGTCTCGTGTACTTCTCACCACAAGCTTGCACAGTCGGTGGTACTGCAAACTAGGAAGCCCGGGCTCACGGCTGGAGGGCACTGCCACAGCTCCAGGGCCAGCAGGCAGGGTTGGGCTCCAAGGCTGGGGGGCTGCTCCAAAGCCTCCCCACTGTGCGCTTTGCCTCAGCCAGCCTGTCTTGGCCTCCATAGTCTTTGTGTTTGTTTGCCCTCATCCTTGCCTGCTGCCTTTTGAACACAGGGAAAGCCCACTAAGCCAGAGAAACAGCACTGGCACGGAAACCAGACTTTAGGGGACCAGTGTTTGATTCGGCTCCATGGCTACACCTGATAGTCCCTTGGCATCAAAGAAGATGACACTGTGAAGGCTTTGGCTGTCAACTATCTTATTCTATTTCTAAAGCACATTCCCATGCCTTATGACATTTAACCCCACCATGATCTGGGCATAATTAGCTCCATTTTTAAGTAGGAAAAAATCTGAGGTTTAGCGAACTATCTGTATTAGTTTCCCTTTGCCGCTGTAACAAATCAAACAGCGCAGGTCCGTTCTCTTTTAGTTCTGGATGTCAGCAGTCTACGTTGGGTTGTTAGGACTGTATCCCTCTGGGGGCTCCAGGAGAGGACCTGTGTCCTTGCCCCTCCAGCCTCTCGAGCCACCGAACCCCAGGGCCGCACTCTGCATCACCCTGACCCTGCCCCTGCCGTCTGAGCTCTGTCTCTGCCCTGTCTCTGCCCTATTCCCCTCCTCTGTCTTCAGGACCCTGGTAACCACACTGGGCCCACCTGGGTAACCCTGGAAACCTCATCTCAAAATCCTTAAGTTAACCACATCTGCAAGGTCCCTGTTCGCTACGTGAGGTCCCAGAAACACAGGTTCTGGGGGGTCACACGTGGACACGTGTGGGGATGTCATTATTCTGCCGATCACACTGCCTGAGACTCACAGACAAGACATGAAAGAGCGAGGGCCGCAATCGCAGCAGCTGAAGGAGGTACCTGCACAGACATGGTGCACCGGGTTCCTGGGCTGAGCCAGCACGTGGGCTCCTCCCTCACCTGCCACGCCCTGCCTTTAAATTAACTGTCTCTCTCATCTCTCTGTCTCTCATGTCTCCGTGTCTCTCTCACCCATACGCACGGCCAATGCCAGGCTTCAGGCCACAAGACGTCCCACTCTCCTGAATGGGCCCTTCTCTTGGCCCCCCCGGGTGTGACATGGATTCGGACGCTGGTATTTCAGACTAGGCCTTGGGTCGAGCAGGGCCCTTGCAGGACCTGGTTATAGTTCCCAAGCACTCAAAGTTATCTAGAATGTTAATGATTCACCTTGAAAGTCAACTTGACAAACAAGCTTGAGGAAATTCCCATATCTCAAAGAATTTTCTTAAGTGTTTGATGAGTCGAGAATCTGATTCTCATTGTGCAATAGACACAATCAGTTTTTTCTGATAAATTAAGTATATTATTTTTTCATAATGATGGGATCTCATAATTATAAAAACAAAAGGAGGGTAGCATAGATGCCTAATGCTGTCGTGATTCTTTTCAGCGTTGGAGGATGCAATTTTTTTCATGTATGATTCTATCAGTGGATGCCGAAACTATTATTTCCAAGTAGTTCAGTGACTTTTACGAAGATAAAACCTTGAAGATAATTAAGCTGAAATACTTCAGCAATGAAGTTCTGAATAAAAGGAAAGTAGCTGTTCTGATTGCCCATGAAAATATGCAGGATTGAAAAGTATTCATAGGCAATAGTTATTTGCTGTGGGAAGCACCCATGTTCTTACTTCAATGCAGTTCAATTATAATAATGCATTTCCATTTTATTAAAATTAGCTGCACAATATATAAGTAAATATTGGTTAAATTTCAGGGCAAATGAAAAGACCAATTTCAAAGAAGGATCACAAGAAAAAAGTTTAAAAGTTGGAAATCCAGGAAATTTTCTTATTGAAATTGTTTTAATTAATAACAGCTTCCAGTTTCATGAGTAATTTGCCTTTTAATTGTGCAAAATTCACCTTGAACAACGAAAGCTAAATTTTTCTATTCAAAAAATGTTAATCTCCTGCAGAGTCAAATTAAGATACGCACCTTCACATTTCCATTAAGTTTATTTTCTAGGGGGTCTGAAGTGTGGCTCACTTTGCACTTTCCTCTCATGCGTGAGCAAGGGTCGAGCAGACAGAGTTCCCTCGCTTAGGCTTATTCTAGTTTCTGAAAACAGCACACACTCCCAGCTGGCTATGCCAAAGAGGACGGCTGCCTCGTGGACACCAAGGCAGGAAAGCAGGTGACCGACATGGAAGGCCCCGGGGGAACCAGGGAGTGCGGATGGTCTGTGTCCACGCACTTTCTTTGCAAATTGCACCAGTCAGCCACTGCAGGCCCCGTGGTAGACAGAAGATGACCACGCACAACCCCCAGGTTCGTATGCAGTGGTTCCTGTGTGTACATGTGGCCAGATTGCCCTGATATTAGCCCCGTTGGACTAGGTGCCCACCTGTGACTGGATCACCCATGCCTGGGGCATGTGGGTGCACAACAGCATCACGACCAGGACCAGCCCTGAGCCCAGTGGGGCCAGGGCGTCCTCAAAAAGGGGCTGGTCAGACGGTCGGGCGTCGATCCATGGAAGGAACCCCCCAGGTCTGTGGGGAGCTGAGTGAAGGCTCTGGATGCTTGGATTCTACTGTGGAAGAAAGCCAGGGCTCATGTGGGGCCACGTTTCTAAAGAGGAAGCCCCAGGCATTTGGAGAAGAATGACTTTCATCGGTCAGGCCCAGCCCTCGCTTTGCAGGATTCGCAGCACCCCTGGTCCCCCTGCTACATGTCAGAGAGCCCTGTCCCTGTGACACTCAACCAGCCACCTTCATTGAGGTGCCTCCTCAGAGCGCAGTGCTGCGTGCTGTTCAAAAGCACCGGGTGTCAGTCCAAGCCTTTGGAAGCACACAGGTGAGGGTCTCGAGAGCAGAGCAGGTGCAGAATGGCACAGGCCGTTTAGCACAGACAGCTGCCCTGCCAGCCTGCCAACCATGTGACCTTAGCAAACACCTTAACCTCCCCAAATCATGGTTCTTCACCATCCAAAACTGACTTAAGTGCTACTTCCCCATAGACTTATCGTGAGTATTAAGTGAAAGTAGTGTTAGGTTGAACCATATGAAATGTCCGGTTTTGTAGGTCAAACAGTTGAATATCTTCAATTTCACGTGGTTCTAACTAACACTTAAGGCTTTAGCGTGGTGCCTAACACATCATAAGAGTCAATAAATGGTAAGTATGAATCCTACAAGGATGCAAATTAAGTGGGCTATGCAAACAGCAATAAAAAACAACTTCTATAAAAGAGCACCGTTTCCCCACCCCAGCCCCAACCTCGGACAGAATGTAGCACATGACATTAACTAAGGGATATACAATGGTGGGAGGAAAGTATCCTTTGGGGAAATTTTAATTAAACACCATCTGTGACGGCTCAAAGAAAGGTGCCTGAATGACAATCGGAAGGGCACAAAGGAGGCACCGTCCCGATGGAGTCATAGAGCTGGTGGCCAAGCTGTCTTCTTCTTACAGAAGACACTGGAGAAAGCAGTTCTGTGCCAAGACTCATCCGTCATCCCCAGAAACACAAGGCAGGGCCTCCAGCAGGAGGTGGGGCAGGGACTGGTAGCTGACAGGTTGGGCGACTTTGGGACGGTATTCACTTTTTAACTGTTTCAGCCTTATCTTGAATTTTGCATAGAAGAAATAACTTTTACTCCAAGCTCCCCAAGTCTCTAGCCTGTCACCTGCATGCATGTGCCACCCTGTGGCCCTCCACCGCTCCGGTTCTGAACCCCGGCAGGCCAGCAAAGCACCGAGCGCGTGAGCCGCCTGGCCACAGCACAAGGATTTTCCCTGGCACTTTCCACTGGCAGTTAACTTTTGATTAAAAGGTAAAAATGACATTAATTATCAGTTAACAAATTTCAATCTCTATTCAGACAAGGGAATTAATGTGTTTAAAAAAGGCCTCAATAATTATTTCTTGAAGTTTAGAAAAGGGGTGAAGACAAAAGTATACCTTTTCCCACACTCCTCTCTTCTGGTTTTGGGAAACTTGGATGCAGGGACAGCCACACCCAACACCTGTTTGCCAGGAAGGGGAAAAGAGGTGTTCTCTTGTCACCTTGACCTTGCAGTCATCACGTTGCAGAACTTCTTGGCGTTGGACAATAATTTTCTACGCTCTCATTGAGTTCTTTATGCCTTGTGATGCTTTTCCCCCCCAAAACCTCCTTCTGAGATATCCTCCCACTTTTTTCCAGAAGGTCATTTTCTTTCCTTCCTTCCTTCCCTTGGAAGGAAAACTAAACGAGTAAGTCTTACTTGAATTATTCAGCTGCCGAGGATGGAAAGTAAAAGGGCGGTCAGAAGGCTTTAAGCTCCTCGGATTCAATATTGCTCCAAGATAGCTGTGCCAGATGGCGACACGCTGTGAGGTCACCACCCATGAATAAATTAAAACCTGGGTCAAATAGAGCAAAGAAAAACTCCTTTTTTCATTTGAAAGAGCCCAGTGTAGCTTAGTCTTGAACTTCTCCGCCGGCCCCAAGCACAGTTCGGGGTCGCAGAACTGAGGGCTGTTTGGGGCTCCTACCTTGCAGGCCGAAGGGCCAAGGAGGAAGTTTCACAAAGGTGAGGTGAAAGACGGCATCAGCCGGGTTGTCAAAAGCGCTCGTCTGTCCCCCGGAAGGAGGGAGACGCATTCCCAGCAGCCCAGAGGCTCTGTGGACGTGAGTGGCTCCCTCGGCCTGGAGCCTGCCCCCTGGCCTGTCCAGGTGTCCTCAAAACCTGCTCAAGTGTCCCCTCCCCTCCTCCATTGCCACCACCACCCCTCAAGGGACCCTGGGGAGCAGCCTGTCACGGAGGTAGGGGCTCACGACTCCACAGACCCAGCGCCAGACTGCGCGTTTCTTTCACGATTATAGACCTTCTCGTGCCGCATCCCACACACCTGCTGACCTCGACGCCATCCTCGGGAAGAGGGACAGGCCTAAGTCAGTCGCACTCACAGGCCTTCCCGGGCTCTGGGGCCTGAGTGGCTTTGGGGGAGCTGGGTGACGTCTCTGAGCCTTATTCTCCCTCCCTTTAGTTAATCAGCACTGGAAATATCGACCTCACAGGAGAACCAAGGCGGCCTCCAGAGAGCAGAGGGTCAACTGTTGCGGCCCCTTCCCCGCCACACCACTTCACCTCCATGTCCCCAGCACCACGCACTGGCCAGGCACGTGGTGGGTACCCAGTGAAGACCCAGTCCAGGAGCCCACCCAAACCCACAAAAACCTCTCCAGAACACCGAAGTCCCGAGCGGACGGAAATCCCGGGGGAGCGCTGCGTGACTCGATGCACTTCACTTTGCCTTGCTTCTAGGCCCCCCAAGCACACGTCCGATCAAAACGTCTACTGTCCTTGCTGAATGGAGCACAAACTCCTAGCCAGTGGAAAGGAATATTCTCTCAGGTAAGTTACTAAAATACGTCCTTGTGCCTAACCCAGGCCCTTAACATGAAACCTCATATTCTAGGTTTTCCTTGTTGTGGCACCACGAAAACTGAGTTGCTAAACCCCCAAATCATGGGATGACACCACACATGAGTGGCCATTGGCCACTCTCTCCCTCTCCCCTTCCCCTCCCTCCTCCCCTACTGCTCTGCCAAACTATTTTCCTCTCTGAACCCCAAATCACCTGCTGCTGAATCCCTTAAGAGGTAGATTTGGGGACACCCAAACTCTATCACGGATTTCCTCTCCACTCAGTGGCTGAGCAGGGGACATGCAACCTAACACTCTAGATGACAAATCGTGCACACTAACATCCACACGCACAGGTAGCAGGTGTGGGCAGAAACTTCATTAGTTCAGGAGGGGCTAGAGTTGGCCTAACACCTAGACCCACAAGACCTTCGGGCACTGCAGTGCCACCAGACAGAGTGGGGCACAGGAGTCAGTTTCTTCTCAGCCTTTGACTCCCATTTGCGACTTTCCTTTTGCACTTCTCCCCACTTAGATCATTTGCTTATGTCTTTGGTCTCTGTTCCCCTGGAAAGAAAGGGTTTAGACAGCTGTTAGGCAAGAAATGGAAAATGCACTATTTTAAAAACAAGCAAATAAGCAACAACAGCAAAAATCGTACTTTGTGCCAGCTCCTTGCTAGAAAATGGGAATAACCCTAGACTGTCTCCCGGAAGGGCTCACATGAGTTTTGACGGCAGTATGAGTGTGCATGAGTAAGTGTATTGGCCACAGAGTGGCCAAGGAAGGCCAAATGGCCTCGAGGTTCAGGGAAGCTGCCCCTTTAAGCTAGGTCCCAGAGTCACCTAGAGTTAAATGACATTTTAGTGTATTCATTACATATCATAATGATACATTGTATTTTGTCATCTAGAGCCACAGGAAGAATGGGGTGAAGGGTGAGGATGAACAAAGCCTGGGGAGAAGGAAGTTCTGCGGGGCCAGTGACCACCATGACCAAAGATACAGAACTGACCATCCCGGCGGCTTTGTGGAGCAGAGCGCATGGCGGACGGGGGAGGTGGGAGCCGCTCTGGCTGAACAGAGAACCTGAAATCAGAGGGTGAAAGACACCACCTATGCCCCCCATGAAGACGATGTGGCAAACAGGAAGCCACTGATTGTTTTGGGGTGCTGAAGGAAGAAGCTCTCTTGGCAGCGTGGAGGATGTTAACCAGGGTCAGAGCAGAGGAGCCGTGAGCACCTGGCAATACCGGTAAAAACTTCAAGAGCATTTCCCCACTCCTGGGAGCCAACACCGTATTTCTGCCTGCACACGAGTGAGATCCATCTGTACGGGGGCGTGGGAAAGTGTCCATCAACTTACAGAGCAAATGGCAGTAACTCCACCAAATGGAACCCTCTGCCACTGTCAAGAAGGGGGAAAGAGGGAGAGAAAAGAAAGGGAAGCTTTTTCTGCACCGATGCGAACATGCCTCTGGAAATACTGTCCTGTGCAAAGTGTGCTCCCTTTCACCTAAGGAAGGGGAATTAAGAATGTATATGCAGATGTTTCAAATTTACGTAAAGAAAAACCAGTCACAGCAGTTACCTATAGGGAACAGCGTATGTGTCATTTGGGATTGACTGCAAACTCTTTGAACACTCAGATGGGTTTAACCGAAGAGTTTAATGTACAGATTATACCCATGAATACCAATCTAATGGAGAGATTATACGCCAATCCTGTAGGCAGGATTCAGAGAACAACAGAGGAAGTTAAAGAGCCAAGGACTCACAGCCAGCCACCCCTTCCTCCTGCACCACACCCGTGCCCAAGGGGCAGGAACAGTCATGTGAGTCTTTGAGAAGGGGGATTCATTGAGGAAGGCCCCCCAGGGGACCTGTGGCCCCACAAAGATGCAGCCATCCCCAACTGCAGTGAGGCCAGGAAGGCGCGGAGGGGAGTTCTGGAACACTCTGGGTTCCCATCGCCGACACTCTGCCCAGTCCCCTGTCGGCATGGCCCACTGGCTAACCGGAGCCGAGAAGCAGGGTCGATGCACTCCATGGCACGCGTCCTGACCTGAGCAGGTGGAAGAGGAAGAGACGGGGCGGGCGTGGAATGGAGCCACACACACCTTTTATAGCATCTGAATTTTGAATCATGCAAATGTGTTTTCTGTTCAAAAAATTAAATATAAAGTAAAGCTAAAGTAGTCCAATAAGTCAGTCACTGGGATGCACTTGGACCCAGAATGACAGAGACAACAGCATGCCTTATGGGGTTACCCCATCTGCCCCTTCCCATCTGTCCACGCAGGGGGGAGGGGAGGGGAGACTCTGCATGCCCCAGAGTAGGATCAGAACATCAAAATGGAAACACAAACGAAGACTGGAACATAAGATTTAGTGTGGGACCCCTAATACATTCTAAGCACATGAACTGGAAACCGCCGCCACTGTTCGAATGGCTGGGGAAGGTTTGGAGGGGAAACAATCCTAGTGCAGTGTTGAGTGGCAGAGGGAGACCCATTCACAGCCAGCGAGGAGGAGCCTGTAGGGGAAGCCCGTCCTGGGAAGACACCAAAAGCGCAGAGCACGATGATGGTTTGCGGTTTGCGAGGGGCATCATGAAGGCTGTGTAATATGAGCGATGTCCCTGTCATTGCGTGAAACTGCATTGTCTCCAGGAAGAAGCGGCACTCACCTTGGCAAGCTGCACCCACTTTGCAGGTGAGTGGAAGGCGGTCAGCTGCCCATCTGGTTGGCAGTGGGACCAACCAGAGGTGGGGTGTCTGCTTTCCCTGGCCCTGGAACAGCTTCAGCCCTCCCAGGGGGGCCGAGGCGGCAGCAGGAATCTCCCAACCTGCAGGTGCTCAGACTCCAAGACACAGGAAGGGACCACCCCAGTCCTCACAAGGGGAGCTGCGGAGCCTCCGAGGGAGGGCGGGGTGTGATGGGGTGGGGGTGGGCCATGTTGTGGGGAGCACGAGCCAGGGTGAGGGACCGAGCGGCAGCCTCCCCTCCAGGGTCGACGTCCTCACAGCTCTCCCACGGTGCTGAAAGGAACGCCCCAGCTGGACAGAATCTCAGCCTCTTTCTTCCCACCCTGCCCTGCTCTTCCCAGTAGACCTGATCCTGCCACGAAAAACCTATACACCTCCTTCGCCATCCAGGATGGGTTCGGAAAGACAGCAAACCACAGGCGCCGGAGGAAAAGATGGGAAAGGCCCACAGACTTTGGTGGGCTCTGACGCTAAGGTTTAGGGCCCCTCCTCAATGATAAACCAATGCTTCCGAAATCAAATGGAAATGAGACCTTAAAGATATAATTTTGAAAAAAACGTGATTTCTCCAACTTATATGTGCATTTCATTCCTAGCGTCCCTGCTCAGGATCCTTGAAAAACAACTCGGTAAACACTGCATCACCCGGAGCTTCGTGCATCATTCCTTCTGTGTCATAAGGGCCTCGTTATCGTGTTACTCCCAACTGATTTGTGCAGCTCCCTCCTTCACACGGGATGCAAAAAAGAAACTTGCCACCGTCCAGCACAGATGAAGGTCAGGCCTTCAAGGCCAAGCTGTCCAGCATCCTAAATGTGGGGCTCACAAACTGGAAGGACCCACAAGGTCTTCGTCACCCACGAGGGTTAAAATTCCTTATCCTTTTCAGCAGGGAGTGACCCGCTTTATGGCCCCAGCAAGGGTGGAAGCCCACCCCTCCTGTCAGTGCGCAGGTATGAGCGTGAGTACTCAGCACTCACGCAAGTGATACTTATTAAATACATGCTATGTGAAAGGCTGCGCATTAACCTCTGTAGGTGTTTGTAGCACGTAGGAGATAGAAAAGCCAACATCCCACAAACAACCTAGGGACCGAGGAACCCACAAACAACTGGAGCATAGGATTAAAATTGCCAAGCGAGAGTTGTAGGTAGGTGTGTTGCTGCGTGAATTCTTTTCCTGAAAAAGTTTGAAAAACTTCAAGCCTACGGAAAAAGTCAGAGTGCAATAAACACCGAGGTACCCTGGTTTGAAAGTAAGAAGTCATTGTAACACTTCATCCCCAGACATTTCTTCCAAGAAAAAAAAGTGTTTTCCTACATAACTTGAATATCATTATCACACCCAAGAAATTTACCATTGATAAATAATAAATAATTTTATTGAATACACAGCTCATATTCAAATGTCCCGGTTATCCAAGACCACCGAGGATCATGTAACGTATTCGATTATCGTGCCTCGTTAGTCTCCTGTGATCTAGAGCAGATCCTCTGTCTGTGTTTTTGTTTTGTTTGTTTGTTTGTTTGTTTGTTGTCATACATTAATATTTTTTAGGAGTCCAGGCCAGGTGTTTTTGTGGAATGTCCTACAGTCTGGATTTGTCTGATTGTGTCCTCACTGTTAGATTCGGGTTAAACACTTCGGCCAGAATGCTAAATATTTGATGCTGGGCTGGTCCCCTTGCGTCAGAGCAGGCAGCCCATGTTGTCAGCTTCTCCTGTGACCGGCCATGATGTCGGTAGATGGCTGTGCTAAATGTTGCCAGACCTCTCCATTGGGAGGGAACATTTTCCTTTGTAATTAATAAATAACCCAGGGAGTGACAGTCTGAGACTGTGACTATCCTGTTCCCAACCACTGTTCATCCCGTGATTGTCACCCAACTCAGTTACAGTGGTAGTTGAAAAATAATGACTTTTTTCATTCCATCATTTTCCATCTAATTCCTTCTCTTCCTTTTGTTTTGTTCCGTTTTGTTTTTGTCGTATGGATTTGAAGGAGGGGAATGTTCCTTCTCTTGCTGGGGTAACACAGGAAACCTAGGAAGGAGATAGTATTTAAGATGAGGAAGGAGACCTCAAAAGTTGCATCTGATGCTTTATGTTCAGAACAGGTGCTCCCCAAAGTCCAAACAGGGTGTCCTGGCAGAGCTAGGAATAGGTGGCCTCCTTTCCCCAGGTATTTATTCACGTCCCCTGATTTGTGTGGACACACGTGAGGAGCCACGTGCGGGCAGGTGGGACTCTAGTGGACACTGTGTCACCATCAGGGCCCCAGGTTGCCGGGCTCCTGAGGCAACAAGAGAGGCTCAGGCTCCTCACATGCGGGGCCCTCGATAACCTTGTGCTAAATCCCATCCCTTGACACCCAGCTGCCCTTCTGGCTAAGTCCCCCAAATTCTGCACACACACAACCACAGGGCAGACGCGCTTGCCAGTGTCTCAAGGCATCAGTTACTGGAAGGTTTGGGGAAAATAGATATTTTGTATTAAAACAAGTAGGAATATGATTAGAATGCAAATGCAAGCAAAATGTTAAGCCAAAACATGAGATCTCACAAAAATGCATGCTCCTGGTGAGCCATTCCGGGCTTTGGGAAGCCCCAGAATCCCAGGGACACAAACCTTCTCTCTCCTGCTGCAGAGACAGCACTGGGACCGGCATCTGAGAAACTGCCCGAAGTCACGGCAATGAGTACGCCACCAACATCAGCAACCAGGGACGAAAAATAGATAATGGGCAGACTTGATTGTACAAAAGCAAATGGAAAATTGACTGAATATTGACTGCCTTGGAATCAATATTATACTCATGTGAAGAGAGAATTACTAACAATTAAATATTTAAACATTTTCTCTCTTATAATATCCTTCTTGGGAGAAAGGTTCTAAAAGGGTCTCCTTTGCCTTACCCTACAGGTAACTAGATACTTCATGGGATGTGTTAGTAAAGAAGACAGGTTCTAACTTTTTTTTTTTTAGGGTTTAAATTCTATATTTTGCAGAGAAAGGGGGGAGGGAGGGCGAGATTGAGAGAGATAAAACACTCAACAAAGGAAATCCGTTGGAATAGAATGAGAATTCCAGGGTCTTAGCAGGATTTGGAATCCAGCCCATCATTTCATAAAACAGGGAAAATAAATTAAAGCTCTACAATGAACAGAATGAAGTTGCTATTTTTATTGAATTGTTTAAAATCCAAGCTCTGAGGGCTCAGATTGAGTTAAGCCATTTGTAAACCTGGCCAGAAGAAAATGAAAACTATTAAGCCTAGTTTAAGTGTACCTTTTTATGAAGTGGAAACTATGCTAGATTTTATAGCTACGAAGTAGGAGACTTCTCTGGGTTTGACCGTCAATTTTAATTCTAGGTTCTCTTAAATAGTTTATGGCCTCAGCAAAGATTTTAAGATGTTAGAAAGGACTCCCCAAGATACCGTGGGCTCCTCCCAGAGCAGCCAATCACCAGGCTCCGGGGTCCTGCCCCCAGGGGACGCATGTGAGGGCGGAGCGCCTTGGGGGGCTGCAGGGCCGATGAGGGCGTGCAAAGCTCTGCCCGGCCTGTCCCCGCCAGTCCCTCCTGACATTTATCACAGTGTGTAGCTGTGTATTTATTTGTCCAAGGTATGTCTTCTCCATGGGGGAGTTCCGTGGGGGAGGGGATCGTGCTCTTTGTCTGCCCCTAGAAACGCAGCACCCAGAGCCTGCCACAGAGTGCAGGCAAGACAAGCATTTGTTGAATGAATGAATGAATGAATGAACGAATAGTTCCCAAGGAGCAATCATAATGAGCGTTTTCCTCCTTGCCTGGGCTCTGATCACTTGGTAGCTGGATCTGCAGTCTACCTGGGTTTGTATTTAACCAAGTAGGTGAGATCAAGACCCCGGCTTTTGTTTGTCCAGCTAATGTTTTCTGAGCCCGTATCCTGTCCCGAGGACTGCGGCAGGAGCTGGGGTGTGAGGAGGAACAGGACACATACACGCAAGTTAATGATGTACGATCAAATTGAAGCCTGGCCCCCAACAATGGTGTCTTTTCAGGGCCAAGTACATTGAATCTTTCATTGAAAACATGTAGAAGAAAGAGAGAAATTACAAATTTAAGAAGACAGACAAAAGAACTCACCAGTAACCAGGCCATGAGGAGCAGGCTCCCTGGTTTCACTCCCTATCACCCCAAATTTTCCTCTCCTCCAAGCAGCAGACCTAATAGAAACTGCTAAATTTCTTATACATAGAGGTCCTTGGCTACCAACATAGCAAATGGGTCTAAACTCCAACGCCAACTCCTGTTGACTGGTAGTGTCGGCCTTTAGCAGTGAGCTGAGAAGCCACTGCTGGGCTGAGTGGGGGAGCCACCACCAGTTAGTGATGTCTTCCACCAGTGCCACCTGCCACACTTCTGTCAGTCTTTCCCTGGGAGGTGGGCATTACTGCGGAGCTGACTGGGAGGAGACCAGGGAAGCATTTTCTAGCTCTGCCTTAGCACAGCATGGGGCATAGAGTAGGTGCTCAAAAAATTTTCATAATTTTAAATAAAAATTTAATTTTTAATTTTAATTTAAAAATCATTAAAATTTTAATTTTAATGGAGTGTCCAAGGGAAGGCTGTGACTTTGGGATGAACAGATTGCAAATGACGTTTGTCCTAATTCTCACTTACGATTATCCTGTGGGGTAATACTTTCCTAAGTCTTCTGATTCACATGGTAGAGTTCAAGACATTCCTGATTTCAGTTATGCCTGAGAAGATTCCCTGTGTTTGTCCATGACCATGCTTGCCATATTCTGCTAGGAGCATTCATTTATTCATCTGCAAGTTCTGCAGATTCAGGGACAATTTCTAATTCATTTTTGTTTTGTCAACCCCCAAAACGGTGCCCGATACATTAAATTAGCATTTAATAATGTTAATTAAGTAAGTGAACTGAAAATTTTACACGAAAAAGATAGAACTGTTGACTTAACAATAGCAACAGATGGATATTTGAACCCCACAGGTACAATCTCAGTTTTCCCCATATGACAAGGTTGTCAAATAACTGAGGTGTCTCTGAGTTGGAAAGAGAAAGAGAAATTCTGTTCAATGTAAGGCAGAAAAATAGCCAATGTCATAAACTTTTTATCAAAAATAGCAAAAAATGTTGTAATGTTTAAATATATATATATATAAAAGAAATTGTGGGGAACTCAGCAACAACAACAAAAAAAAACCCAATCAAAAAATAGTCAAAGGATTTGAATAGCTATTTCTCCAAAGAAGAGATAGATACAAACAACCAATAAGCAAATAAAAAGATGCTCAATACACAGAGAGTGCAATGCGCACCACCCGAAGAATGGACATATTTGAAACTCGGACTTGGGGGTGGGCAAGGGCAACATACGAAACCTAAATATCTGTACCCCATAATATGCTGAAATAAAAAAAAAATAGAAAAAAAAAGATGCTCAAAATCACCAATCATTAGAAAATTACAGATCAAATCACTGAATATATTCTGGACTGAATGCTTGTGTCCCACAAAATTCATATGTTGAAATACTAACTCCCAATGTGATGGTATGAGGAGGTAGGACCTTCAGAAGATAATTAGATCATGAGGGTGGAGCCCTCATGAATAGTATCAGTGCCCTTATAGGGAGACACCCGGAGCTTGCTTAGCCTCTCTGCTGTCCGCCTTGTGAGGATACAAGGAGAAGCTGGCCATCTGCACCCCAGGAAGAGTGCCTTCACCAGACACCAAACATGCTGGCACCTGGGACTTCCCAGCCTCCTAACTGTAAGAAATCAATGTTGTTTAAGTCACCCAGTCTATGGTATATTTGTTATAACAGCTCAAAATGACTAAAGACAATATACCACTTCACGCTCTATTATTAAAAAAAAAAAGAATGAAACCACAGAAAGTAACAAGTATTGGCAAGGATGTGGAGACACTGGAATTCCCAACATTATTGGTGGGAATGTAAAATGGTTCAGCCACTGCAGAAACAGGATGGTGGTTGTTCAAAAAATTAAACATAGAATTACTATATGACCCAGTAATTCCACTTCTGGGAAAAGATCCAAAAGAATTGAAAGCGGGGACTGGAACAAATATTTGTATACTAATGTTCATAGCAGCATTATTCACAATAACCAAAAAGTGGAAAAAATTCAAATGTCCATCAGTGGATGAATGAATAAACAAAATGTCTTTATACAAACAACAGAACATAATTCAGCCTTTAAAAAGAAGGAAATTCTGACACGTGCTACAACGCAAATGAACGTTGAAGACATTATACTCAGTGAAATAAGCCAGACAGTTTGGACGAGGTGCCCAGAGTCATCAAATTCCTAGAGACAGACAGCAGAACTGTGGGTGCCAGGTGCTGGGGAGGGGAATGCGGAGTTCGTGTGCAATGGATACAGAGTTTCAGTTTGGGAAGATGAAAAAGTGCTGGCGATGGCTGGTGGCGATAGTTGCACAACAATGTGAATGCACTTGATACCACTGAAATGTACACTTAAAAATGGTTAAGATGGAAAATTTTGTGTTACGTATATTTTACCACAAGAAAATAAACAAATTTTTAAAAACAACAAATGCACATGCCCTTAGGATTCTATTTCACTTGTGTGGAATTTTTCCTACTGATATAATCACAAACATATAAAATGGCACTCAGACAGTCCCTGACTTACAATAGTTCAACTTACAATTTTTCGACTTACGATGGGTGTATCAGGATAGAGCCCCTTGCTAAGTCAAGGGGCATTTCTATACATAAAGTTATTTGTTGCAGCTTTGTTTATAATAGCAAAACATTGGAAGCCATCGGAACGGCCTTCGTGAGAGGTCCAGCTGAATAAATTACCATTCCAAGCTGGTACCATTTCCAAGTGGAAAATTTTGCAGCTGAAAAATGAAATCAAGATGCTCTTTATATATTCATATGGAAAGTTTTCCAGGATGTCCACTTGAATGGAAAAAAGCAAGGTGCGACGCAGAGTACAGTACGCTGTAATTTGTGTTTAAAAATGGAAGAGAATGTGTCCTTGAATCGTTTGTAGATGCACGAAATTCTCCTTTACGAATCACAAGAAACTAGTGAAAAACTTGCCTGTGACGAGGGGAAACGGGGTCGGCGAGGAGGAGGATTTTCACGCCATTCCCTGCTTGGGTGTTTATTTGGGCGCCTTGTGAAGGCACTGTCATTTCATATAGATCGCTAGAAACTGCTGTTGGAAATAAAAATAAGCTGTTTCAGCAAAAGGAAAAGAAATATTTTTACTCGTAGTAAGCATCTGATGATGGCCAATTATTTAGATTAGTGGTACTGGTGTCTTAGGTGCGCCTTAACAAATTAGCGCAAGCCGGGTGGTTTACAAAAACAGACATTTCTGCTCTCACAGTTCTGGAGGCCGGAAGTCTGAAATCAAAGTGTCAGGGAGCCACACTCTCTCCGAAGGCTCCAGCGGAGGGTCCTTCCTTGTCTCTTCCAGCTGCAGGTGGCGGCAGCAACCCTTGGTGCTCCTTGGTTTGCAGATGCGTCACTCTAGTCTCTGCCTCTGTCTTCACACGGCATTCTCCCTGTGTGTGTGTGTGTGTGTGTGTGTGTGTGTGTGTGTGTGTGTCCAAATCCCCCCTTCGTAGGGATACTAGTAGTGTTGGATTTAGGGCCAGCCCTAATGACTTCATCTTAACTCGATTACCTCTGCAAAGACCTTATTTCCTTGTCAGGTCATTTCTACAGGTTCTGAAAGGACATGCATTCGGGGGGGCACTATTAAACTCGGTGTGTGCACAAAAGCTCATGCTGGTGTTTGAGCGTACTTGTGTAATTATCCTCTTGCCTGGCCCCATCTTTTTTCTCCCTGGAAGATTAGGGTACGACGCACCCAAAGGAACACCCAAGTGCCTCACAGGAGCGTCGATATCCAATCTTCCTGTTATCATTCCCCTGGTCTCTTCCCGCTCAGTCCCAATCCTGATGTTGGTCACCACTTTCAGATATTTCTCCTTTAACCAATACCCATGGAGATTATTTTAATAGTAGTATTTAGACTTAAAGGACATCCTTGAGAATAACAATCACACTGTGATAAATTCCTGAGGGTATTTCCCGAGTCATTAAACCAAGAATAAGATGCTAATCACGGAATAAGTAGGAGTTGGGTTTTTTTATGCCGATTTTACTTCCCTAGGAAATAAATATTATTTCTCTGGCAGGTTGGTTTTGCAGCCCTGACCTTATCGTCTCTGGATCCTGATCCGATGTCTTATTCTTGGCTGTACTGAGCAGCTAATGGATCGATCACTCTTCATTTTGTTCGACATCCAACTGTTCTGTTACTGGCTCTGCTGCTGCTGCCAACAATGCTCACGGGCTCATTTCCTCCTTCTTCTGCTCCTTGTCTCCCTTCATCCCTGTATCTCTCACATGTGTGGCCCCCAGCAAGCCCCGCGCCATTCTGTGTTCTCCTGCTTCTGTTATGAGTGAGTAAAGACAGATAAAATCGTGGCCAAGACACAGGATGTGGAGTCAGATCACCTGGGCTCAGATCACACATCACTCAGGCTACTTACTAGTGTGGTAGCCTCATACGAGATACTGCACCTTTGAGCCTCAGTTTCCCCATCAGGCAAGATGGGCACAGTTTCCCCATCTCCAAGGAGGCTATGTAAATATGAGAACTAAATGACGTGCAGATATGTGGATAGAGTGTTCATGGCAGAGGAGCAGCAAATACAAAGACCCTGGGGTGGAAACAACAACCAATGTGGGGAAGGCAAGTGGGCCGGGAGGCTGCGGCAGGGTCTTGTGCAGGGCCTGTGTGTTGACAGGGTGGGGCAGGGGCTGAGGAGCAGGGGAAGTCAGAATAATAGGGCAGAGCCAGGTTAAGACAGCTTAGAGGATTTTTTTCCCTTGAGTATAATGAGAAGCTATTGGACAGTTTTAATAAGGGAAGAAATAGTATCCGATTTACATGCTTAAAGAGTCTCCCTGCTGCTTAGAGAATGGCATAGATTTTACGGCCACACCACCCTGAACACGCCCGATCTCATTTGATCTTGGCAGCTGTGCAGGGTCGGGCCTGGTTAGTGCGTGAACGGGAGAACGGCACATACTGGAGCTCGAGTGAAGCAAGGAGACCTCAAAGAGGTCAGGGGAGCTGCCTAAGCAGGAGGCAATGGTGGCTTAGACCAGGGAGGGAGCCACATGGATGGTCCGGGGAGTGTGTTACAAAGGTAGAGATGGGTTTGGATGTGGCAGTAATGGAAAGAGAAGAATCAAAGTCTACTCCAGATTTTTCTTCACATTTTCTAGTAGAGATCAAAAGTTCTGCTTCAGATTTTTTGGTTAGAGCAGCCTAGTAGACAACTAAATAGAGCTGTCAAGGTGGTGGCTGCAGCTACAAGGCTAAGACAGACGGGAAGTCATCAGCACCCAGACGGGATATAAAGTCGTGGGGCCACGAGAAATCACCTAAGGAGAGAGAAGGAAAGAAGGCCAAGGACAGGGTTCCCCAAC
>NW_012139191.1:3619493-3661341 GCF_000956105.1 Propithecus coquereli | reverse complement strand
GATGCTGAGGCTGAGGAAGGAGGATCACTTCAGCCCAGGAGTTTGAGGCTGCAGTGAGCTATGACCATGCCACTGCATTCCAGACTGGGCAATAGAGCAAGACCTTATCTTTAAAACTAAAAAAGAAAGAAAAGAGAAATACTAAAGTCAACATGCACTACAAAATGCTACTTCATTTGGGAAAAGAGTACCAACAGAGTTACTTCACCAGAAAAAAGTATCTATTTAAAATTTTTTTAGAAAGAAAAGAAAAGTAGATTTCTATTCTATAGTCATAGAAAAAACATTTGGTCAAACTTACAAACAAACTCACAACGTGAACAAAGGAGCAGCTACAGAATTGAGTCCTGCTGTGGGAGTCGGGTCCTGAAGCACAGGTGGGAGAGAGTGGGTGGGGGACGGAAACGTCCTGCTGGTCATGGAGGCCCAAGGACATACCTGCTGGCTTCTCCTCCTTAAACAAAGGGGGCTGTTCTGTGAATAAGTATTTTTTAACATCATATGCCCTGTCACGGTGGTGTCTCAACACTTTAGTGTTGTCATCAGAAATGAGAGATACTAGATGCATGACTTAATCAGAAGGTCATGCCCAGTGACCTCTCCTCCAGGCCAGGACAGCATGGGACCACCTCATTTTGTAAATGGGAAGAGGGGAGAACATTCTTCCAGCCATCATTATGTTCAAGAAGTACGTGGGTTCAGCAGAAAACCAAAGGTGCAAAACACCATGAACCCTTGAAGCCTGACCCCAAAGCCCAGAGGCAGCAGCAGACCAGCCTGGCAGGTGCTCCCACTGGACCTGTCCCTTGGGCCCTGCTTCTGCCGTACTGGGACGCACACAGTGTGCCAGCCCCCCAGTCCAGCACCACTGCCTTCCACAGCTCTACAGAGACCCCTTGCCTAGAGAACTCACTGACACAGTGATCAGTCTGATAAATAATTAATCATTTAGAAGATGGAGAGAATCTGTCTCCATTCCCTCCCCATGCACATAAGGTATGGAAGAGGCGGATTCATTGAATTAAAGACTCAGATGCCCCATCTACACTCTGTCCTTTCCCAATCATTCAACAAATATATACTGAACCCCCCTTATATACCAGGAGCTATTCTAGCCAGAAACACACAATTCAACAACACACAAGAGAAACTTTTGGGGGGCCCTCATGAAGCTAGTTTTCTAGGGGCAGGGACAGAAAATAAACTAGTAAAGGAATGACTTCGTAATACTCATTTCAAATACTAACTGATGCTATCAGGAACAATACAGTAGAGGAGGGAATAGTGGTGGCAGGAGTGGGACAGGGTACGATTTTAGATGTGGAGGACAGAGTTCTGCCTGTGCGGGAGCTAGGGACGCACAGACCTCGATGAAATGAGGGAACAAACCTGCTAATTATCTGGGGAAGGAGTAAGAACTCAAGGAAAAGGGTGTGACAAGGATAGAAGCCCTGAGGTAGGGATGAGCTTGGTGTATCTAAGAAACTGCAAGGAGACCAGTTGGGTTGGAGTAAATGAGAGAGAAGGAGAATGGAAGAATTCCAGATCATATTACATTACACAGACATGCACGCAGAGACTCGTGAACCATGACCAAAAAAAATGAGTTTTATTTAAATATGTCAGGAAATTTTCAGAGGCTTCTGAGCAGGGGAATGGTGTGATCTGATTTGTATTTTAAAATATCAGTCTAGTTGTTTTATGGAATAGAAGCAATCAGTAGACTATTGTGGGGAAAGATGATGGTAATGGGGGTTATATTCATTGTCTGTTGCTGCTGTGACAAGTTACCACACACTTAATGCCTTGAAACAGCACTACTGTAGTATCTTACAGTTCTGCAGGTCGGAAGTGTGCTATGGTCCCATGAGGCTAAAATCAAGGTGTTGGCAGGGCTGCATCCCTTCTGGACGCTCTAGGGGAGAGCCTGTTTCCTGTTCATCTGAGCTGTTGTCAGAATGCAATTCCTGGCAACTGTAGGACCAAGATCTCTGTTTCCTTAAGAGCTGCAAAATGAGGGCTATTTCTGGCTTTTAAAGGCTGCCACATTCCATGGCTTATGATCTCTGTTCTTCAACTCCAAAGCCAGTCATGGCTGCTCACTGCTTCTCATGCCACGTCTCTCTGACCCGTGTTTCTGCCCTTCCCTTCCACAGTTAAAGGTTCATGTGATTAGACTGGGCTCACCCCAATAATCTAGGATAATCTCCCACCTCAAAGTCTGTAACTTTAATCACATCTGCATCGTCCGTTGTCATGTAAGCTAATATTCTCAGGTTCCGGGGATTAGAGCAGAACGTCTATGGAGAGCATTATTCTGCCTACAACAGCAGTCATGACAAATGGACTCCAGATGCGTTTGGAGGATATAGCCAGCATGACAAAGAACACAAGATGTGAGAAAGAGGACCAGAGCCAGGTGGCCTGGCTACTGGCAGCACCATTTTCTGATTTGAAGAACAGTGGGTTTGGAAAGAAATCTAATATTGATATGTAGATTTGAGGTGGGAAGTTCAAACATAAAAAAAAAAAAAGTGAAACCCTCAGCACATGCATGGTTTTAATGTCATGAAAAAGACAGTGAAACCGTCTAGGGAGGGATTGTGGATAGAGAAGAGAAAAGAACCAAAATCTCAGTCCAGAATGAACTAACATTTAGAGGTCACAAAAGAGGAGAACACTAAAAACAAATCATAGGGAGAGACGACAGTGATGTGGGAGGGGAGAAGGGAGGTGCACGGACACCAGATGGGAGATTTCAAGAAGGGAGTGAACGCCTGTACCAACAGCTGCTGATGGGTCAGGCAAATCGTCCATTGGATTTGTCCAAGACTGGGGTGGTTAAGGACTCTGAGAAGAGCGATTTCAATGTGGAAAATTAAAGCTTGATTGGAATGGAGGGGAAGGGAGCCTGGGAGCTGAGAGAGTGGAAACTGTGATTTGGGGCCACTCTTTTGCGGGGTTTTGCTGTAAAGAGAAGCAGATGAAGCTGGTGGCTGAAGGCAGATGAGAAACCGAAGAAGGGGATGCTCTGGTGTGGAGACCACGCAGCACGTTTGCTGGGGTGATGGTGCAGGAGAGAAGGAAGTGATGATGCAGAGAAGCCTCCTCGTGCAGACAGAGCAAACAGGATCCAGGGCACGAAAGTGGGCTTGGGCTTAGGCGCCACAGGTCCTTTGCACAGAAGAGGAGGCAGAGTGCGTGAGACAGATAGGAGGGGATGGCGGATCTGGTGGGAAAAGTACAAGGCAGTTGTCTGTTGGCTGTTCAGTGAGACAAAGCAAGGTCATCAACTGGCGTGATTATTATTCATCAAGTATTCACTCCCCCAGCATCTCCATCTGGGAATACATTTCCCACCTCACTGGTGTGGGACTTGGCCTTGTGACTCAGTTTGGCCCATGGAATGTGAGTAAATGTGAACTGAACAGAGAATTGAAAGGACCTGATCCAGCTGGGCCTGGTCTCTTTGCTCCTGCCATTGCCGTGAGAGAAATATGCCCCTGGCAACCAGCTGGTACCAGAATAAGGACAGACCCGAGGAGCAAGCAGCCCCAGCTGGCCCAGAAACATGTAAGCATGATGAGGAATTCTTACTGCTGCATCCCACTGGGATCGTGGACTGGCTCATTACAAAATAGTCATAAATTTTACTTTAGCCAAGGCTGGGTTTTGTCGAGCGAAGTCAAGAGGCGCAAAGGAACTGAGGGTGTTTGCAAAGGAGTGATTGGATTTCAGGACAGTAAAGCTCTAAACTGGGTGAAAAAGGAAGAGCAGACAGGAGGGGTGATGACCGGTGAGAGAGAAGGAGGTAAGTTGGTGCTCCCAACGCAGACTAAGTATTGTCGGTGGGGAGGAACTAGGGTAAGTAGAGGCACAAAGTGAGGGCGTCCGAGAGGACAGTGCTTAGAATTAAAATTTCGGAGGTCCAAGAAAGGACCACAGGAGGGGGACGTGGCTGAGGTGGAGTGGAGAAAAACTTGTGCCTGAGCAGTGAGGAAATGAAGGGACTAAGAAGCCTGAGTGTGGTGGGTCGACTTGAATGTCGAACCACCAAAAGTGCTAGGAGCGGTGGTGAAGACAAAGTGTTTAACATTGATATTTGTTCATATTAAGTTGAAACTAAACATGAGTTTCCAAAGCAAGAACAGACTAATAATTATTTATAATAACCGTTCCCCACCGTGCCCAATTCCTGCCCCTTGGGTGGTGCAAAGAAAGCCAGATGGATGTTATCCTCATATACCATGGTCTGCAATGAAAATATAGACCTGGGTAGTTACATAGGAGGACCATAGAGCAGCCCTCTCACCCTTCTAAGGAAGGGAAATAAATCTTATCTCCCTAGTGTGAATAAACTCCCTTTGAAAAGGGTCCTGGGATCTCACCCTTGGAGTGTAAATAAGTGTCTCTAAGAGGAAGACAATACCCCAGGTCTGGAACCTGGGAATGTGCCCAAGGTCCCCTTGAGATGTAGACACATACGTGCAGGGAGACAAGTCTCTCACTGTCTAGTCACTCTCTAGCTTCCAAGGCTTGCTCCTTTAGCCTGTGCCTTAAGTTTTAACAAAATTTTCTCAGAAAGCCCTGACTCCAGAAACACAATAATATTTTCTCTACAGTTCCCTGGCCAGTGAGAATGACCTGAGTGTTATAACCTTCAGTGAGCAAGAGGAAGTGACCAGAAGGTGAGCTGAGGCCTGTGACAAGTACAGCATGATGGTTAATTTTAATGCGTCGACCTGACTGGGTCGCAGGGTGCCCAGATATTCGGTCAAACATGGTTCTGGGTGTCTGTGAGGGTGTGGCTGGACGAGAGGTTAACACTGGAATTGATGGACTGAGTAAGGCAGATCACCCTCCCAAATGGGGGGTGGGCCTCGTGCAATCTGCCGAAGGTCTGAACAGGATAAAAGGCTGGTTAAGGAAGAATTCCTTCTCTCTGCCTGGCTGTCTGCAAGCTGGGACCTCAGTCTCCTGCCTTCGAAGGTGGGCTCAGACTGAAGAATATGCCATGGGCCCTCCTGGCTGTCAGGCCCCTGGATTTGGTCTGGAACTTTCACCAGGGGCGCTCCTGGTTCTCAGGCCTTCCAACATGGGCAGGAACCACGCCACTGGCTCTGCTAGGCCACCAGCTTGCCAACCACAGACCTTGAACTTCGCCTTCCTGATAGCATGAGCCAATTCCTTATGGTAAATCTCCTGATAGATGATATATGATAGATAGATAGATAGATGATAGATAGATAGATCTTCTTTTGGTTCCATTTCTCTGGAGAACCAAGACTAATATTAATATTAATACATATGGTAGTGTCAGTCACCTTAAAGGACCAGAGTTTTTGAGGAGAGGGGGAAGAAAATGGTCAAGAGGCCATGAAAATTGTGAAGAACTCCTACCTCGCTCCCAGCTCTGGACTCCATGGGGATGGGAGAGGAAACAGCCACCGCTCCAGAGGACTGCAGGAGACGGCAATGTCCTCAGGGGAGAGCAGGTCTCAGAGAAAGAAGAGAACTTTCTCCGAAGAGATTGAAGGCACAGGGGATTTTGCTGGGGATAGTCTTGATTCCAGGGGACACGGTGGAAGATTGGAGTGATAAGAAAATAGAGGAAGCTTGAGTCCTATTAAGGGATGTAAAGAACCTCACAGGGCCATAAGTCAGGTAGAAAAGGGCCGTCTGAAAGGCTTGGCATTCTGGTTGAGGCTGAGATGTACGGAGTGATGGGATTATTCCTAATGGCCTTTTGGGAGGGAGTGGGTAAGTGGTTCTTATCATATCCTCGAGCAGCTGACAGAGGTAGAGAGGCTGGGGAGAGGGCAGTCTGGCCAGGCTGTCTGTGCCCTGTGTGGGAGGGAGGGAGGCGGTTTTGTCTCCAATCAACGGGAATGGGAACAGATGCCTAAATGTCCTTTAAGGAGGCCTTTCTGGGAGGCATCCCGTCCTCCTCGCAGGAGCTCCAGCTGGCTTGGGCCCTCACTGTTGGCAGCAACCACTGTTACTGGCTTCATGTATTCTATCGGCAACATGTGTACTCTCGTGTTGAGTTTTCTTCCCTCTCTGCCTCACTTTCCCTACTGTCTACCTGCTTCCTGGAATTACCTTCACTGGTGGGGGAGGAGACTCAGACTAAAACCCTCTTCTCCATCAATTTTGCTACAACCGGGGTCACATGTCTAGTTGGGAAATTGAATGATGAAGTAACTGAATTTATGAGCCAATTTTAATTCCAAGTGACTGCTAAGGTTTGATTATGTCTCCCAAAGTTCATATGTTGGAAATGTAATAATCCCCTGTGCAGCAGTGTTAAGAGATGGGACCTGTAAGAGGTGATTAGGTTATGAGGGCAGAGCCCTTATAAATAGATTAATGACCATATCACAGGAATGGGTTAGTTATCGAAGGAGTGGGTTCCTGGTAAAAGGATAAGTTTGGCCCTCCTCTCCCTCTCTCTCTCTCTCTCTTTCTCTCTCTCTCTTTCTCTCTCTCTCTCTCTCTCTCCAATATGCTCTCGTGCTTGCTGTCTCCCTTTCCTGCCCTTCCTCCTTCAACCAGGAGATGATGCAGCATGGAGTCCCTCACCAGGTACTAGACCTCTTGGACCTCCCAGCCTCCAGAACCATAGGCCAAATCACTTTCTGTTCGTTATAAATTACCCAGTCTCAGGTATTCTATTATAGCAGCACAAAATGAACTCAGATAGTGACAATTTTGAATTATCTGAGCATTTTACTAATAACTCCAAAAGTCCTTATATGGAGAAATATAAAGTAGACAGACTTGAGAAGCAAAGATGTGTCTCTCTTTTGGAAAACAGGAGCTCATGTGAGAACTCAAATGCAAGTCCACAGGGAAAATTGTAATCAACATTTACCCTTAAAACAACACTTTGACAAACCAATAATTTTAAAATTCTATGGGGAGAGCATTTGATTCTTTATGTCCTAAGAAACTTTGGAAGATCAATAAATGTTTATTGCCTGACTTTGAAGCTTCTATCAAAGATAACAAAATAAATGTTCTGAAGCAAATTTGACCCTCCATCAATGTGATATTTCTGTGGTCCCAGAGAGGCCATATACTCGTGTGAATCAAGGATTTATCTTAGAAGTCAAATCATCCAACTATGGTAAATCTCTCCTTGACCATTCATTTTTAATTTTCATATATTTTTAACTCAAAGTATTTGCTGACTCACATGACAGAAAAATGTGTTTTTATTGAAGTTTCCTTCTCTATATTTTAAACTAACACAAATGATTTCATAGCAACAATTATTTAAATAACACTTTTTGTGTATTAAGATACATATAAATAAACTTTGGAAAATTTCTTTGTTAAAATATTTATAGGAGGTAGGCATGAATTTCTAAAACTATAGAGTTTATAGAGGTCTTTGTTTTTTGGTTTGAATGTTTGGGGTTTGCTTGAGTCATTTTTATTATGTGTATGTTTCCTGGTACATGAAAGGGGTGACCTGAAAAAAGAGCAAGAAAGAAAACATCAGAATTAGAAAGACTACTTGCTATTCATGGGCTTAAAAACCCCAAATTCACCATCCTGCATTATTGGATATTAGTGCCTCAATATGTCCTATCCCTTTGTAAATTATTTAAAGGAGGGAGTGCAGTTGAATCTCTTAAGTTTACAATGACAGAAAAGTCGATTTAGAAGGCATAGTTTATATAAACAGCCAGGAAAAAAGGCAGATGGCTTGTAATATAGCCAAAGACAGGCTAATGCATTTATAGAAAAGTAATGCAAGTAAAACAGGTTATATTAGTTTGCTTGGGCTGCCACACAAAATATTGCAGACTTGGTGGCTTAAACAACAGAAGTTTATTTTCTCACATTTCAGAAAGCTAGAATCAAAATGCCTGCAAATTTGGTTGCTGGTGAGTATCCTCTTCCTGGCTTACAGAAAACCACATTCTTGCTGGTGTCCTCATATGGCATGGGGAGAGAGAGAGAGCTTTCTTGTGTCTCCCCCTTTTCTTATGAGGGCACCAATTCCATTGGCTTAGGGCCCCACCCTTATGACCTCACTTAACCCTAGTTACTTCTCAAAGACCCCACGTTCAAATACCATCACATTGAGGGCTAGGGCTCCAACATATGAATTTTTCAGAGATACAACTCAGCCCATGACAGGTGTCAGGCCCTTTGATGCTGCAATTTCTCTTTCTAGAACCTATTTTAAGGGAATATTCCAAACTATGGAAAAACAGTGCATCAAGATTTTTCCTTACAGAAAAAAAAACTAGGGCTGGGCATGGTGGCTCATACCCTTGCACTCTGGGAGGCTGAGGCTGGAGGATCCCTTGAGGTCATGAGTTTGAGACCAGCTTGAGCAAGAGCAAGACCCTGTCTCTACTAAAAATAGAAAAATTAGCCAGCTGTGGTGGTGTGTGCCTGTAGTCCCAGCTACTCAGGAGACTGAGCCAAGAGGATCACTTGAGCCCAGCAGTTTGAGGTTGCAGTGAGCTACGATGATGCCACTGCACTCTACCCAGGACGACAAAGTGAAACTCTTGTCTCAAAAAAAAAAGGAAAAAAACAAAAATATGCAACAATAGGGAAGGGTGTAAGTAAAGAACAATAAATCCACTCAAATAAATATTATATAGCCATTAAAAATGGCAGCCACTAAGACCATGTAGCAATAGGGACAATACTCATAATGGTAGGTGATTTTTTAAGGGGGCAGTAGGGTTGAATAAATCCAGTTAGGATTGACCTGGGGTTCGTTGTAGTTATGGTTACTATAGTGGACTGAATTGTGCCCCCCTCAACCCAATAAATTCACATGTCGAAGTCCTAACACCCTGTGTGACTGTATTTGGAGATAGAATCTTTAAAAAGGTAATTAAAGTTCAATGAGGTAATAATTTAGGCCTAATCCAATCTGACCGATGTCTTCATGAAAGAGGACAGGGTTGCATATGCACTGCAAAAAGGCCATGTGAGGACACAGGGAGAAACAGCTGCCCACAAGCCAAGGAGAGAGGTTTCAGAGGAAACCAACTCTGCCAACACCTTGATCTTGAAACCATCTATATTAAAATAATGTAGAGCCATAAGGTATAAATAGTAATCAAAGTCTGATTTTTATAAAATTATAGATATATCTATATCTATAACCAGCCATTGTTCCCTAACTTCCTTACTGCTGTAACTGGTTACTGCTTAATGGCACTATCCTCCCTGACAGGTGCAAGGTTTGTGACTCTCCCACTACTTCTGTAGATAACATTTGCCTTTGTCAGACCCCAGGACTTGTGCTTCTATAACATTACTATTATAAAGCATAAGACAGGTCTTCGAAGTATTTTTCAGACTCTGCATTCTGGGGGGACCCACTGATGCCAACCAGACCTGTGGATAGGTGTGGGAACAGACCCAACAGCCTTGAGATTCCCCCTACCCAGAAATCTCCCAACTGAGAAGAAAATCTCTGCTGCCCAACCCTGTGAGTTCATCCCCTGCCAATCAGCAGGCCCAATTCCATAGCCCGTTGCCCACCAACTATCTTTAAAAACGTTTTCTCCCAAAATCTCAGGATTTGAGAAATTCCTCTCATCTCCTCCCATGGTGCCTGCAATTTGAAACTTTTTTTCTGCAGTAACCCCTGCTGTCTCAGTATATTGGCTTCCTCTTGAGCAGCCAGCAATGAACCTGGTTGGGCTGCAACAATCTCAAACTTTCAGCCTCCAGAACTGACCTGCCATAGAGATGTTTCTTCACGCTCTGTCCTTCCCCATCAGTAGATGCTGCTGTTTGTTACACAGTGTTTGCTAGGCTGGGGTACATTGCAGGGGGATCTCTGTCATCCTAAGCCTGCATCAGTCTTAGATAGTTCTTGCATGTTTGGGACTTAAGGGTGTAGTGTAGGGAAGGAAAATTCCTTTTCCTTCTACGCTCCTCGGTTCTATGAGTGGGGCCAGAGAATAGAACTGTTAAAAGACAGATTAACAAGGGAAGAAAACAGTTTTAATAATGAAGGTGTGCTGGGGAGTTCACAAAGAAAAAAATACATCTCAAGAAGGCACCAGATGATTGAGGTTTATAACCCATCTTAGGTTAAACCAAAGAAAAGGGGTTTGAGACTTCTGTAGAGAGGGGATGAAGCAAGTTATGAGACTACAACCTGCAAAAGTATGATTTTAAAAAAAGTTATTTAGTAATATTTGTTATGTAAATTTAAGTAAATGCCTTCTCCACTTATGAGTTGTTAATAGTTCTCTTCTTCCTGGAAAGGGAGAAGAAAACACCTTTACGAATGGAAATTTCCTTTATAAATATAAATTTCCTTTAAAAAAAGAAATCTTTGTCCTGTGTTTAGAGCTTTTTTTGCATCTGCTGGTTGTCAATGGTGTCAAAAGAAAACCTTAGAAACCTTAGAAAAAACAAACTTAGCAGAGTTTAATTGAACAAAGAATGACTCTGGAAGTGGGTAGGTTCAGAGAAACTCCCTGCTACCACGTGATAAGAAAGGATTTTGCACAGAAAAAGAAAAGTGACGTACAGAAAACAGAAATGAGGTACAGAAACAGTTGGATTGGTTACGGTTTGACATTTGTCTTATTTGAACATGGCTTAAACAGTTGGCAGCCTTTGATTGGTCAAAAATGGGTGATTGGTATAAGATTAGGTTATCGTTCGTTTACATATCCAGTTAGGTTATAGTTCACTGTGTTCAGAGAAACTTTAAATATGTAAGGAGGCAGATTTAGGCTAACATTAATTTAACAATTCCCTGCTTTTGGTCAACCTCTTAATTTTGGAGGGGACACAGTTTTGAGAGGTTAACCAAAACTTTAGGCACTGCTGTGACTCTGTTACCATCCTAAATGCACTTATTTGGCCTTAAATCCCACTGGGCAATAGCAGAATGGTGAGTTTTGTAAGGTAGGAACAAGGACTTCAGGTTACTTTTTTGTGAGGGTTAGAGTGCAAGGAAACTTCTGTGCTGGAATCTCTGGTTTTCAGGAGAAAAACAAAACCTCATCTGTTTTAGGATCTATTTATTTCTGTTACTGAAAGTTTGGTACTTGTCCCCAAGGTCACGTCAGTGAGAATGAAGAACAAGGACAAGTGGTTTGAGGAAAAGGAAAGAGAAGTTCATTAATTTGCCTGCAGATGAGGAGGGTGTCAGACTAGTATCTCAAAAGACCACCATTCTGCCTTTAAGCAGAAAAACAGGACTTTTTAAAGGGAGTTTTTCAGGGTAGGACTCAGGCCTACTTAACTGGTGTCACATGTCACAGCTTTAGGCTATCGTTGCTTAACTATAATTGTTGCTTAACTATAATCCATGGTTTTGGTCTTGGGTCATTGTGACCTTATCTCTGGTGAAGATGACCTTGTGATCCTTGTCCAGACAATTCTGTTGAGCCATCTCCTGTGGTTTAAGATACTAAAAAGCAAACAGCAAAGAATATTTTCCTGCCCCTTGATCATTGGCCTTGGGACTGGGATGGAATGCAAGTTTTAATTCCCAAAAGGGGGAGGTGGGGGAAAGAAACAACTCGTAAAATATCCCATTGCCCTTTTTTCAGACATTTACCTCTGTTACACTTGCTTAAAGTTTCTGTTTGATTATGTCACATTTAGCATGAGTGACTCCACTTGGGTTTAGTCTTGTCTGTTGGAGCCTAGTGCACAAGTTCAGCCCAAAACAATGGCCTCTCAAAATTTTGTTTAAAAATTTCCCTCTTTTGATGAAGTTCTAAGATGAAAGTGTGACCAAAACTTAGGGCTTTAGCACCACTCTCAGTTACCATCATTTTGGGTTTCTGGTCTCAGCCCTCATTTGTAGGTTATGGTGTTCTCATGGTCACACATTTCTTTGAGTTTTTCTTGTTCCAGTTAAAGAAAGACCATTTGTCATTCCACAGATGGCTGCATGAGAACATTTAAAACTTTTGAGAGAATGAAGCACACTGGGGAGATTACTATTTTGACTATCAGGATGATAATAGCAAGAGTTTGGAGTAGGCTCCTTGGCCAGGGTCCCCATGAACCAAACCAACTAAAATCAAATAGATCAAAGAAGGAGCCAGATAGTCTACTCATTTCAGCCAAGCAGCCTGTTCATTAATCCCCTGAAACTGAGTCTTTGTGATACCTGGTGTATACATCTATGTACAAGGAGTATCAGCAACTGCATACTCTTCTCTGTCTGGCCAGTAAGTGATCTACAGTAATTCTATTATCTAGCAGATTTAGCCGGAGAATTTAAAGAAGTCTGTTGTGCAACCATAGCCTTTGCAGTAGAATCTTTTGTAGATTCTACCATGAGAGATAAATTTTTAATCATTGTTTCCTTTACTCCAAACCATGGAAAAGGTGACCTAACAAATGGTATCATCCAGAAGGGTGAAGGCCTCCTGGCATGTTCTCTTCAACCTATAATGAAGGCCAAGAGGAACAGACCAATGTTCTGTTTCTGACTGATTGTGAAGCAACACAGGAGCATTAAAATTTCTCGCCCGCCTTGGCCCTTTCTTTATCTACCATTTATAATGGAATAAGGTTGTCCATGTATAAGGTTGGCTATGAAATCTTCAAAATAATAGTATACCCATGGGGGCACACAAGACTCCTTTCCAGTTCTGTTGTTCATAGAGGTATAAGCAAGGAGAAAACTGAAATGTAAGAGTCTCATGATAGCAGAGAAGTCTTGATCTGTGATCTTGAGAAAGCTGTCCACCTCTAGGATACCAGCTTCTAGGGAGAAGCTTCTCTGGTTAGCTTTACCTTAAGGTCTCCAACAAGTGGACATTTCCAAGAGCATACAGGGGCCCTTCTGAGTTGTGAGGTTACAAACCCAAGGTTCAAGGTCCCAAAGTTTGCTGCAGTGCAGGTGACAAGAGCAATCTTTCTCTGATGTCATTTCCAGAAGATCCAATCTCTGGGGTCTAGATCATGAAGGGTTTGATTGTCCTCGGTCAGTGGACTGTGAAAAGCTTTCTTTACCTGGTGAAAATACACCTTGGCATAAGCCTCGCAGTATTTAGCCATATCAAAGTTTAGAAGCGGAAGATACCTGAGGGTCATTATTAGGAGCACAGGCCTTCCCGTGATTATCTCATAAGGAATCAACTTATGTTTTCCACTGAAAGTGGATCTTATTGTCATTGGTCCGCAATACCTCTAACCAAGGCAATCCAGTAGATCAGTTAGCTTTGTCTAATGCTATTGTATCTGTAATACCTTATTTAACTGCGTTACAACTTGTCCAGTGAAACAAGTACCTCTATCACTGGAGATTTCTCCAGGAATGTCCCATGAGAGAGACACATTTCCTAATAACCTTTCAGCTATTGTTATAGCATTGGCACTTTTGCATGGGAAAAGCACACAACCAGAAAACATTCATTGAAAAGGACAATTGAATGAAATCCCTCTATAAATGTTCAAATGGCCCAGTAGGTAGCAGAAATATATCTGAAGTTTTGGTTGTCTTCCCAGGATTATGGATTTGATGAACCAAACATTGGTCATAAACCATTTTAGCAATTTAGAACACTCACCCCCCAAAGACACACACGTGTATTTTAATTTGGATCATCTTGTCTCTTCCATGATGAGTCATGGAATGAAGACCTTTTAATAATGGAAGCGTTAAGGATTCAGGAAGGACCAAGTAGCTGCTCCAGTTCTCCATGAGTCCATCCTTAACATTGGGTTTATATCCTCTTAAATACCAATTTTGTTGCTTTAATTCAGGCACACAGCACTATTTGTTATTATAGATGGTTTATCATAGATAATTTGACTTGGATGATGAATTTCATTCAAATTACATGTTTAAACAATTTCAGTACTGGCTGATTTAGCATGAAAATCTTGCAAAGCATTTTCTTGGTATTTAATTAATTCTTGTCCTGTTTGGGTTAACAGTTTTATAAACCAGTCATTCTGTTCTCTGGAGTTCTGGGAATTCTCACCCAGTCCAAATGATATGATCCTAAAGTTAACAGAAACTTGTATTCAAAAGTGCTTCTCAGGGTCCCTTCCAAGCTTTCTAGGATCCAGGAAGACACAACACTCTAGGATTTGACTGGCTTGTAAAGAACTTTCAAAAAATGCATCAGAATTAAGCAATTAACTGTGAAAATAACTTTAAATGGTCATAGTTAAAGACAAGTCACAAGGAAATTTGGTTATTTCTGTGGTCTACAATGATTTAACATAAAAACTGTAATTATGACTGATAACATATACCGAGAGATATTGGAATTTTAGGAATCCCATACAATTTTGGAACATATATTAATAACATATCCATAAAAATATAATTCAAAGAAGGTTAAACATTATTTCTTATTTGACAATGCCTCCCACATAATTTAACATATCGAATAAGCCTGTTTATTATCTCTCTTTCAGATGCTGCAGGAACCCTCTAAAAAAAAGGATGTAAATTTGAATTTGAAAATGGCAATGATTTTAGGAAGCCTGTCCAATATGTCAAAGATTTAAAACACTTGACCAAAATAGGATCACAAGTCACTATAAAATAATGGTATTCATTTAGCCAAAGTGATAATTAAAAGGCTTTAGAAAGCAAAAACCCTTATTATTTAATAGAAGACTGAATTTTCCAAACCATCAACAGACCTGAGAAAGACAGCATGAGACAGAATCTACATGTCCTTCTCTCCTTTCTCTTTTTTCTTTTTTTTTCTTGTAGTTTACTCAAAAGGTGAACAAAAATATTTTACTGTCTCTTATTAATACTGTGTGAAATGTTTGTTCCAAAGAAAAGACTAAATTTTACTCTTGTATTAATGTATTATCAATACTAAAGCTAATTTTAATAAAACCTTATAAACAAATCCATCCAATCTCAGTTAGGATTTGACTACACAAAATTTTTAAAAACCTTTTATACTGTCTTATAAATTTTTTTATTCTTTTTCTTCCCAAATTTCTATATTCATTTAGTTTTATCTATATTTTTTTATTCCTTCCATTTGAAACAACTTTTAAGTAATTCTGAATGAGATGAAATTATTTTTTTCTCAACAAACATACATTTCATGACTTTCCAACTTTCCTCACCAAAAGTATATTTTGCTTTTGTTTATACAATCTGTACCCAGAATTGTTTTTCTTATATCTTGTAGTTTTAATTACATATATTAACTACCATTTTAATTCTTAGTAACCCTAATTTCTAGTGAAAGCCCTAGGAAGTAATTTTGAACTGTTTTATATCAGTGTTTATAGATCAATACCATTTTATAATGTTTTAGAAAGATGTTTCCTCAAATTTTTGTTTGTTAACAGATCTAAATGTATTTAGCTTTTTTATACCATATAAAATCAAGTCTCCAAAGTATATAAACTTAAACTTACATCTAATAATTAATGTTTCAGTATTTTAACTTCCTTACAAATGACTTAGATATTTTACAATTATCTATTACTTAATTTAATATAATATGACCTTAAGATTTTAAATTTTTTAGAGGAGGCTGGGCATGGTGGTGCCTGCCTATAGTCCCAGCTACTCAGGAGGCTGAGGCAGGAGGATCACTTGAACCTAGGAGTTGAAGGCTGCAGTGAGTGAGCTATGATGATGCCACTGCACTGTACCCAGGGTGACAGAGCAAGACTCTGTCTCCAAAAAATAAAAAAAGAATTTTGAAACAACACCATGGGTATCCTCCCTAATGTCCTCCCTGGACACTTGACTAGGTGTCAAGTAGCCACGTGACATGGGCTCCCAGGATGGCTTGGACCAGGGCCTGTCTGGGTCCTGAATTTACATACCAGGTGTAACGTTCAGGACAGAAGACAAAGCTGTGAAGACAATGCCTGCAGGACCCAACCCCTCCCAGAAGAGCCAGGAGGCACAACCGGGCCAGGGAGGAAGGGGCCATACTGGGTCTGGCTCCGCCTTGCAGCTGGTGGTCCAGGCACTGAGAGCAGGTCCCCAGGCCTCACCACGGCCACTTGTTTAGACCCCAGAATCCGGAGGCTCAAAATCAGAAACATAAACTTACAGGCAAATCAAGCAAGTACCAAAAATATTAAAAAAAGAAGCAGTTTTATGACCATGAAACATGGAGAAGAGATAGCATAAATCTCTGTGACCCGTAGACCTAGACAAAAATGTTTGAATTGTATTTAACTGACAATTCTGAAGCCATTTCTATTTTATTTTACTAACAGTTTTAAAACTAGCTTTATTTACCAAATATTATCACATACACCTAACACATAGAGACATACAGACATACAGACACACAGACAAAGGCAGATCTTATAGTTTTCATAAAGGATTTTCAGTTGCTGGCTTTCTCTGCTGTCCTGCTAATCACACTAGACCTTTGTAAGTTGTTAAACTTTCAGCCAGTTTCTTGGAAACCCTTGTTCAGCACGGGAGCCTTCCCCCAGTGTTCTGGTTCAGTGTTTATGTGCCGCCACTTCAGCGGGGAGGGGGTCTCCCTCCTCAGATGTCTGGCTACTGGACTGCCCCTTATCTCAGCCCTCTGGCTCTCCAGTGGGTTTGGAAAAAGCCATGATTTGGTAGTTATCTGGTTTTCTCATTAAAGTCTGAGTGATGTTCTTTCCAGTTTCCTACATCCTAGGCAGAAAGGGAATCCATATCCCATGTTAAATGGGATATTTTGTTGCATTTAAAGGCTGAATTCAGCATCTGCAAAAATCTATTTTGCAAACCAGACAACGTCAAACACAACACTATAATTACCATGGAGCTTTGATATCACTGATCCTCCTCCGTCATTCTAAAATTTTTCAAGAAATATGCAAATATTCAGTTAAGAAGAACAGATGGAAGAAGAAGAAATCAATACCTGAACACGCTAATTTTAGGTTTTCTCTCTTTTCCCTTTGCCAAACCTCCCTTAGAAGTCAAATGTGGCATTGCGGAATGGGGAAAGGCAGGAATGTTTTAAAGCTAAAAAGATGTTCACAATCAGAGAGTCTCAAGGCTCCAACCCTTTCAATTGCAGCACCATTCTGAATACCAATTATTTTGTAGTGTCCATTTTACTATTCAGAAATTAAATTTGTAGATGATGTAACTTACCTATATACCTAAGCTGCAAGACAAAAACATCCAACATGATGTGTTATATGTGGTACAAAGGAGACATACAATGGAAGTTGTTTACGATCTAGCAAATGCAGTCCTCAGTAGGACTATACTAGCAGACATATGATGTCATCGGATCTGTACTTGGAACCACCGGAAATGCAACAGCTATAAATTTGGATGGCTCTATGTGTGTCCTATTGTCAACTCACAGACTGCAGGTGGCAGTGCCATTGGTGACATAGTTTTCCAGAATGGCAAACAATTCTTGATGAAGTTCCTAAGAAAACTAACTTTAACCTTCCCTTGATTTTCAAGGTAGTTGCATTTATGGAAAATTTGGAATACTTTACATGTATGACCAACGTATTTTCTATTTTTATATTTAGTAAAATGTTTATAGTGACAAATTGACTCAGATAAACAGACTTATCATTTACATAAGTGTCTTTAGGGACATTTGAAAATTTTGCAGGCTTTTCCCAAGTATTGTAGGACATCCAGGAATCCTCCCTCCAACTAAAAGTCACTACACCTGTCAATCATTAAGAAATTCAAACACCCACAGGTGCACTGAGAGACGAACCAGATCTTTCACCAGTAAGCATGTTGCTCAGATGAGTCAGGTGACAAGCCCAAGGCTACACATCAAGTTGGCACTAAGCTCAGTCTCTTCTTTCTGTGCATGTTCCTCTGCATCCTACTTCTGGGGGACTTCAGAGCCCACAAGGGAATCCAACTCTACTATGACTTCCTGACCACTGAAGCGCCTATGTGACATTGGGCCTGGACAGCCTAGAGATTCCGAAAACAATGTGAATGACTGTCTAAAAGCACAGTTGATTTTCACGTCTCCTCTATGCTTTTGGAATAAATCACTCATTCTACGAGTATGTATTGACTACGTGGAATGTGCCTGCCCGATCTAAGTAGCACCAGGACCGCACGGGGGACAAGGCACATATAGAGCCTGTCCACCCCACCCTCAAGGAATTTAATGGGAAAATAGGGATTCCATAAAGAACTATGCTAACAAACAGTACATCATTAGTGACAGCACCATGAAGGAGAAGTGTACGGTGACACATCAACAGAGGCGCTAACCCAGTCTGGAGTGGGACACAGAGCGGGTGCATCAGTTAGAGTCCCATCAGAGATGCATTATGCATGAGGGACATGGAATAAGACATCGTTACAGGAATCCCCTCACACGATCACAGCGTGTGCTGGGGAAGGAACAAGCCACTGCCTCTGCATCTGGTAAGGGAGGGGACAGGCAGGACGAGGGGCCCTGCGGGATTCCTGCGCTGCAGGGACCAGAGTGTGATTTGTGGGGAGGGAGAGGGGTGGCCATTCCTCCTAGGCCATGACTGCATTTTAGATTTTGTCAGAAGAGCAGTGGGGATTCAGAGGAAAGTGTCACCAGCAGGGAGAGCAGACAGTATGCTTGCTTTGGAGTCGGAAAGACGGGGCCAAAATCTACGTGACCATGGGCTCCTGGCCTTACCTTGTTCGTTGGTACAATGGAGACAAAAGACGAGCAGGAATAAGTGAGGAAAAGTCGGTGTTGGGGAGACAGAGGCCGGCACGCTTTCTCTGCAAAGGGCCAGACGGTCCATTTGCAGGCTTTCTGGGCCACGCGGTCTCTGTCACAACCACTCAGCTCCGCCCCCGAGGCACGAAGGTGGCCACGGACTGTACGTGAATGAGCACGGGCTGCCTTCCCGTGAAGCTTTACTGGTGGGACGCTGAAATGTGAACGTCGTATAATTTTCACATGTCATGAAATATTATTCTTCCTTTGATTTTTTTCAACTATTTAAAAATATAAAACCCATTCTTAGTTTGCCGACTATATAAAAATAAGCAGCAGGCTGGATTTGACTCAGGGACTGTAGTTTGCTGACCCATGTAGTAGACACAAAACAAGTGTCTCCCCACTTCCCTTGCCCTTCACACACACGTGTGAACACACATGCACACACATGCACATGCCATATATGCACAAACATACAGACACAGGAACAAACATACACACCATATATACACACATACCGTGTGTATACACACATGCATACACACACACACACACACACACACGCCACGCCAGCTGTGAGGAGGAAGGGGTGGGCATGTCCTTCCATCACCTGCCACTGCCGTGACGGACCCTTTGGCCGGACCACCTTTCCCCTTACCCAGGCCCATTTGCACTTTCTGAGAAAAAAATCTCCATCAACTCCAATTTTTAAAATTAGTTTTTGATTTAGAAAATAATTCGCTGTTATTTGAACTTCCTCAGACTTTATTATCCACGCAATTGAAGCTTCATTTTACCAGCTGTTCCCAAATTACATTACCCTGTGAAATATCACACGTTCTTAATGTTTCTGAAGAGAAATGTAATCAATACATCCTGCGCCGCATTTCCCCGTGAGTTTGCAGGAAGCTTATCGATTCTGTGCTGTGTCAACGCGGCGTTGTTACGAGGCAGGGCACGACCGTCTCCCTCGGACGCCACAGACCGGGCAGCGACTCCCACAAACCTGCCCTCCGGTCGGCAGGTTCCGAGTCCCGCTGTGTTTCCAGAAAAGACAGGGCTCCCCCAAGGGAAGAGGGAAGACGAGGACGGGGCTGCTTTCAGCTGGGGACCCGGCCGCCACCTCACGCTGTCGTTGTCACGGTGTGGGCCGCGAGGTCGGAGCACCTACCTCGTGGACAAGGGAGAGTGAGTCCCCCGCGGTCGCTGCCCGTGGCATGACTCACAGCCCGTGCGAGGTGAGAATTACATATTTCCCATCCGCAAAAACGCCCGCCCGCGCTCAGACAGAACAGCCTCCGTCCTGACAGCTGAGCCACGCCGGTGAGGAGGGGGTGTGCGTGAGCATGAGTGTGCGTGAGAAGGTAAGTGCCAGAAGGGACTTCAGGGGTCCATCCTCCTACCCCCTGTTGCACCGATGTGGAACTGGGCACCAAAGATGTGAGCTACTCGAGTTCAACGCACCCCACTCCTTTCCTCCCTATGCTGCCCCGTTAGGACTCAGGAAACAGCACCCCGACATGAAGGCCTCAGAAGCAAAGTTTCTCTGACCTTCTCCTGCCTCCCTGTCTCTCAGGCCTACTCTCCCTCGAAGCTGGCCACGGAAACTAGCCTCCCTCTTCCCCAAGGCAAGTCCTAGAAACCAGAACCCTTATTTTCCAAAGCCGGCCGTAAAACCTAAAAATATACTATGTAAAAACCGGCCATAAAGAAATTGTCTGACCTTATTGGACTGTAGGTCATAACCCCCCACTCCAGACAGGGCCCTGCCCACACCCAGAAGGAAGGATGCCGCTCAGAGAGGCCGAGAAGAAACCTGACTCTCCCACAGGCCGTGGAATTGAAGAACTTGAAGATTTCTGAGATGTGGGAACCAGGCGAGGGCAGGACAGGAAGTGAGGGCCCAGCGGGCAGAGAGGGACGCGAACCCCCACAGTGAGGTTTCCCCACTCAGTCTACCAGCATCAGATCGTCCCCTTTTTGTCCAATCATATCTCTAATAACTGTCTCTACTTTGTTAAACCTAAGCATGAAAACGGACAATTTCCCCTGTATCCTTGGGTCTTCGTTCTGAAGCCTCTTGTGTATACACGTTAAATAAATGTGTATGCCTTTTATCCCATTAATCTGCATCTTGTCGGTGATTTTCAGCAAACCTGCAGGGGCCCAAGGCTTGGCCCCTCCACCTCTCTCCATACATGGCCTCGTCCTTAAGGAAAGGGAGAGGTGGAGGCCAAAAGGCAAACGTCTCTCCTCCTGACTTCGTAAGCACATGCCTCATTCGTCAACTTCTCCTTCCTAAATGTTCTGCCCGCCCACATCCACTCTCCACCTTGTCCCTCCAGCTCAGCCCTCCCAGGGGACTGACTCGTACCTGCCACATCAAAGGGCTCCCAGGACCTCTGTCCTCTGGTCGGTGTGGTCGAGGGGAGGCAGGAGCAGTGGGTGGCTGGAGTCTTGTCGCTCTTACCCCCTCCCTGCAGGGTGTCCATGTCTTGGCCGTGTCCCTCAACCCAAGGCCACTGCAGTGGCCTTACAGGTCCATCCTCTATACAGGTCCACCAGCCCCTCGCTGCCCTGCAGATCTGATGGACGGTAACAGCTCCCCAGGCCTACGGGACCTGCTCCAGACCTGCAGGACCACCCAGCTACAAAGACCCTCATCCCATTCTGCCTTTACCTGGACCCATGCTTCCTGTCCTGCTCTCATCCAACTCTCTCATCTCTGAACTCTTCCAGTTCCCCTCTGTCCCCCAGGGAGGACCATTCTCCATCTTTACACAGGATGAAGTGTCCTTCCCCAAAGACATCGTGAGCACTTCAATGGCGGGGTGTGGACGTTGGCACAGTATCTCATGTTTGTTCTGAGGCATCTGACCTCTTGTATCATCAGACTCCTAGGAATGTACAATCAGACTTTATAAATGCCTCTGACAGTTTTCCAAGACCAGGATCACACAGAGCAAAGGAAGTGCTTCTATTCGAGCTCACATGTTGCCTTCAAGGTGTTGCCATTACCACTTGAGTCCTACCCTAAGTAAATAATGGAAGATCCTTGACTTCATGGGACAGGCTTGGAATCTGACAGACGAACCAAGGTCAATGACCCCAGGAGGGCACGTGTGGTTTTCCTGGCTAGGATTTTAGGACACAGAGCTTTGAGGGGTATTTGTTTAAATACATTTGTGGCCTGATCAGCCATTCGTTAGCAGAGAGCTGCATTTACCATTCTGTTGTTTCACAGACAACCTTGACCATGATGTTTTGCTATGACTGGCTCCTCTCCCATCACCCCTGAGCCTGCCTCAGCTCTCCGCATTGCAGAAGTGAGAGAAGAATTTTCCACATCAGCGAAACACCATTTTCAGTTGAGAGCTGCCTTGGGGGTTAAGAGTCCTTGCAGGACTCTTAAATAGAAACTGGCTGAGTGCACAGATAAAATGCTGAAAAAAACACGGATTGTGTGTTTGCGTAAAAGAGCCCATCCTTGACTCATCAAGGTCATTTCCAAGTAGCTGCCTCTAGATCAGCATTCTAGAAGTCCTGAAGAACTCCAGCAACAATGGAAGCCTGTCATCTGCATTGTCCCATTCAGTAGCCACTGGCCACGTGTGGCTTCCTGAACACTTGAAATGTGGCCAGTGCAACTGAGGAAACGAATCCTATATTTTATTTAGTTGAACTAACTTAAATTTAAATAGCCCCATGTGGCTACAGTATAGGATAGTGCAGCTCTAGATAGTTCTGTTCAAATAGCATACCTACCTCTTTTGAAATAAAAACTGGCCAGGGGATCCCTTCAAGAAACCTTACTCCTGGATTTAGATAGAGTAAGAAGAACTTGTTCTTAAGTGACATCACAAAACTTCCCATAGTCTGATAAATGAAAAAATATTTTGAGGGTGATTCAACTAAGTTGGAGAAACTTCTACGGAAATCATTTACCATTGTTTCCCAGAGTTCAAAACTTAAATTTCAATTATATTCTATGTGCAACCCCTTTAACTCCTAAAGTTACCACAAAAATATGATTCTTATAGCAGGCTAATAGCAAATATTCATTCTATCCAATATACTGCCTTTCTCAATATTGACCTGTTTGATGTGAATATTTACTGAACACTTGCAGTACAGTAGGTGCTGCATAGGTTACAAAAGGTATAAATGACATGACATTTGCCTTGTCTTCAGATCTGGATTCTATGGTGGTTTAAGGAGAATAAACTATTAAGAGTGTGGAGCTTATGCATTAGCTCTGCCTCAAGGGACTCACCAACCTTCTTGTCTTTCTCTTCTCCTTGTACCTGTTAAAGGATGGTGGTGGGGAGACAGAACCATATTGGCAGGGAATAAAGAAATTAGTATAATAAGCAAAAGTCTCATTTTTATGCAGTTGAATTGGTAATTTTTTCCATAGAAAGGACTCTTAGGACAGTGAGATAGCAATATTTATGGCTTTTTGAGATTTTTCATTGCAGTTCTACTCTCAAGAAAATAGGCAGCCAATTCTCTCACATTAGGGACACAGTCCAAGAAGAGTTAACATTTTTTTTCAGATCCCTAAGCAGTGGTGATATTTAAAATATTTGAAAACCAGTAAGGCATGAACACCACTCAATCAGAACAGATACTGTATGTGCATCAACCAATCAGAATGGATACTAGCCGAGCATCAGCCAATCAAAAGAGACGCCCACCACAGCCCCATGCTGCACCAGAATACACTCCTTGAGTTAGTTGCTGATTCATAGGAAGAGGTCCAGGGTAGGGGCTGGATGTGATTTAAGATCATAAAAGTACTTTATAAATCATGGTAATATAGGACTTGTCTGTCATGTGTTGGATTAATTAGCAAGCAGGAGAGCTGAATGATGAGAAACATCATCGCAATGAATTTGCAGCTTTTATTCAGTAATTTTAAAGAATTCACTAAAATCCTGACACATTTTTAAAAGTCACATGCTACTTTAGCAATAGCATGGCTGGGCATGAAGGACACAAAGCAGTTGCTAATTACTAATCAGCAGAGAAATCTGCACCAACCAGTTCAGAGCTCAGCCAAATCACAGTCAGTCCTGCCTCTAGTTCGATATGAAAGGGTGGGGCGGGCAGGGAAATTCACGGAGTGTATCCACACGAGGAAAGAAAACCATTTGGAAAAGGCAGTGATTTTATTCTTCGTAACGTACACATTAACTTTAATCGGGGCAAACGCACAGGAGGCAAAGACATACGTAGAGATGGGAGGGTGCTTTAGCGAAGTCTCCCATTGTCCTTCTTGGAAAGTACTGGATTCTTTCAACTGCCACCTGAATAGTAAAGAGTTAAGAAAGACAATACCCATTTTTTGGTGTTTTCTTTTTTCTTTATTAAAGAATACATTGTCTGTCTCCAGTTTTTTCGTGGTGTTTGTGCTGTGAGAGGTACATCCCCTACAAAGCATGATACACATTTCATTCGTTTGAGGAGATGAGAACAAGCTGACATGGAGGCAGATGAAAGTGAATGTCTTCACGTAAATACTCAATCATGAGGCATTTAGGTCCGTGTGCACCAGTGTTCAAATTGAATCTTATCTTTAACCTGTGGGGCTCTGATTTGCCAGTCGATTTTAGATTTCTGATTGACCCTAAGTTTCATCCTCTTATTTCACTGATAATATGCAATAATGCCACTACATGTGAAACATACATAAATAGCATCTTAGTATGATTTAAGGTAATAGAAACATTTTAAAAGTCATGGTAGATCATAGACTTACCCACCATTTACTGGACCAGCAAGCGGGAGTGTTGAGTGCTGAGAAACACCACCATGACAAATTTGTAGCTTTTACTTAGCAACTTTGTGAAATTCACTAAAACCTGGAAACATTTTAAAAGTCAAATTCTACTTTGAAATCTGGGAAAATCAATTCCTTCTCTCTCTATAAAATATCAGTTCCAACGACTGCGACATCACCTCTTCAGGAAACATTGGCAAAGCTGGAGCCCGGTGTCAGGACGCAGAGGAATGATAGCATTGCATGTTGTAAATCGTCAGCCAAGTGCAAAATGGAGCCCATTGGAAGTCTCTGCTATACCAGAGTTGCATTCCTGACCTTCCTGGGACTGGCCAGATTATTAAAAGAAACCTGTGGACGACTGGCTGGGCTGGACCGATGAGTATTAGGTTCCTGGTAACAAAGGGGAAAAGGTCAATTTAGTTGGTTAAGATCACTGTCAAATGCACGCTTGAGAAGGAAACTTCGCTCATGAGTTAAGATAAAATTAACATGAGTTAAGATAACATTAAGGGGCAGAGAGGAGCAAAAATGTTAAAAACATGTCCTTTCTTTATTTATTTCCGATAACACACACTCCAGAAGTTTTCCAAATTCGTTGCCTACAGAACAATCCAAGTCAAAGAATCTCATATTTGTTTTTATGAAGACAAATTGCTGTAAAGATTCACTGTTTTGTTTTGTTTTTCAAGTTTCCTATGGAAGTTCTTGCATTTTAATGAAAATAAATATTTCTAAACTTTTTAAAATAACATATATTCCTTCTAGAGGAGGGGGGCAAAATTAAAGAATCGACTCCAAATGGATCGCCCATCTGTCTCTTCCAGCAGTGCCTGCTGCTTGCCCCATCACGAAGGAGCATGGTCTCTGCGCTGTTGTTCAGAGAGGTAATCCCAAACAAATCACATAATCCTCCAGAGCGGCCAATGCCTGTCGAATAATATTGCCCTCTTAAAATGTGTGCACCGGGTTTTTCCTGCCAGTCCTGAGAAGGCCAGCTCAGATTCCAAGGCACAGTAGCCGCATTTAACATCTTAAATAATGCAACTGGGCATGATAAATTATTCACATGGCAGCAGAATGCTAGTAAGTCTTGAGCATAGAATCGCTCCGGCTCATGGTTTTAATTTATCGACTCCCAACAACACAAGGAAGACTGGCGGCTGATGGAACTATTTTAGCAACGGGCTGTGCCTTCCGCTGCGAATACACTCGAGACCGCTACTGTTGTTCGCTTTTGTTTCCACTGCTGGGTTGCACAACTGTCCTGCTGTTTTCTAAATTTATCAAGAGTGTGTTTCTGTTTATCTCAATGGGGGATTGATTAGTGGGGCAGGCTCGATCCAGGGTTCAGGTTGTTCATATGCTCACCTTGCAAAACTGATAGAGACAGAGGTTCCTAGAACAACCAGAAAAATGGACTGATGGTGAGTTTGGGCATGGGAAGAGGAGAGGAGAAGGAGGATTATTTGTTTTAAATATTCATCAAGACACAAAACATTTGCTAACCTCACGGCTTCATATAAAAATTAAAAAAGCTTGCCTTTCCCATTAACTGATTATAATTTTTAGTAAGAATTTCTAATTTTATTAGTTTTGTCCTAACGTGTTTTAGCTGCCATCACACCTGAGTTAACTCTATTTCACCAACAGAAACCCTTGTCTACAAAATAATGTCAGTATTATATATCCTAAGTCTAGATTCCATCACAGTGGAAATGATCAGAGAAGAAAAATGTCATATTTTTGTATATGGAAAACCCATCTCTCTTTTTCCTTCTGATTCTTCGTACTATTTAACGCATAACCTGGGGTCTCTGTGGCCTAAAATCCTATTTCTTTCATCCATATCGAATGCCATGTGCTTTAGGACCCATCTAAAATACAGGAGGTTTAAAAAGCGTGCCCCAGTGTGGTGCCACGTGGACGGAGGAGTATGTAGCGTCAAGACCTTTCATTTAGCATTGATCACAGCACCATAAGCATCTCAAACTCTTCCCTGTGCTTTGCAGCAAGGTCAGTGTGGCAGGGATATGAGGCAAAAGTAATTTCAAATGCACAGTTGTAAGAAAATGTCTAGAACTCAGAAAATATTCTCCCTTAGAAACAACGCTATCTACGTCTGTTGTGTTTTCATACTGGGCCACAGAAACATTTTCCCCAAAGCAGGTCACCTGAAGAACGTGGTAAAAATACCAATTCTTTGGCCCTATCTCCCAGGGATTCTGATCCAGAAAGTCTGGAAGAGGCCCAAGAGTGTGCATTTTAACACGTGCCCAGTGTGCTTCTGGTGTATGCTATGTTGAGAACGTCCGCTAAGCTGGCAGGGTCCCAAGGTACAGGTATTTATAGGTACTAAGGGCATCTCCATGTTCGGCAAGCATTCCTGGGGAAAACCAGGATCCAGGATTCAAGAAACACATCTGCCGTCTCTGCCAGGGGGTGGCAGGAACAAGGACTGACCTCATTTCTGGAGCAGAAAGTCCCATGTTCAGGGAAGAACCTGGCAGGGGAGGGGGCTGGGAGGTGGGGTGACCAGGAGAGGGGGATCCAGGCCACGCAGGGGTCCAAGTGCTTGGGAACTGGTGCCTCTCCCCACTGTCTGCACCCCAGCGTCACCCGGTGGACCTGACCTACGCCAGCCATCGTCCACATAGCTCCTAGCCACAGTGGCTGGTCTTCTGTGGGCAAAACTCCAACCCACAGTCCGTCCTGTGACACTGCCCTGTGACAAGCCCCACCCTTCTGAAGTTCCCCAAGGATGGCCGGCACAGAAGCAGCAGGACACAACAAAGCGTTTCGCCCCCACGTCTCTCCTTGCTTCCTCCATGGCGTTCTGCACCTTAACCAAAAGGACGCAAAGGGGCAAGAGTCACGGGAGGCTGGTGCAGCAGCAAGTGAAGTTTTCTACCCCTTCCTAAAATATTACAATTCTAGTTTCCAGGCCAGGTACAGTGGCTCACGTCTGTAATCCCAGCAGCACTTTGGGAGGCCAAGACAGGAGGATCAATTGAGGCCAGGAGTTCAAGACCAGCCTCGACAACATAGTGAGACCCCGTTTCTACAAAATTTTTTTTAAAAAAATTAGCAGGCATGGTGGTGTGTGCCTGTAGTCCCAGTTACTCCACTGTGGACAACAGAGTGAGACTCTGTCTCAAAAAAATAAATAAATAAAATTCTAGTTTCCTGTTTTAGTAATGGTTGGATGTAACTAAAATTGTGCTGGGCGATTCATGATAAAGACGTGGCGTGCAGGGGCTCTCAGCAGCCTCGAGATGTAGACAACCGTGTGCAGAACTCGGGGACCACGGACTAGAGGGTGTGGCTCTGAAGGTGGGGGCACGAGGAACCCAGAAACGCAGGCTGCCCGCCACGATGCACAGCCTGAGCTGGGTGTCATCACGGACTCCCGGGCTCAGTGTCTGGACTCCCCTCTGCCTGCAGGAGGCCACAGGATCCCGGGCGGAGGGGCAAGAGCACAGGCACCATCAGCCCCTGGTAGGGTCCAGCACGAGCCCCTCCTGCCTGGCCGAGCTCAGCTCATCACGAGTGCCTTGGGACGCCAAGCTGGTGGGAATCGTTGAGTGCCTGTCAGGCAGGGTGAAGTCACAAAGGAGGTGAGTTGGTGTCTGGGGCCCTGCCACTCTTCCCTTCCCAGAAATCCCCATTCCCATCTTGCTGCGAGGTAACCAGTAACACTGGTGTAAACCCGGCCACGTGTCACAACTGCATCAAAAAGTTGCACTAAAAAGCAGAGAAGCTCAGACGCCTCCCCAGCCCTTGAGAGCCCAGATGTCCGAGGGTGAGAACCACAGATCCGGGCACCCCAAAGGCCTCACCGATGACTCCTGTGGGCAGCCCCTGACACTTCAGACTTCCCCTGCCTTGGGGCGCATTTCAACAGTGGACCCTTAAAGAAAACCAAAGTGCCCCAGACCATGAAGGAGTAAAATGGCAATTTGATATGAAATTATTTAACTTTTTTCACTGACCCAAAACAGTGTTATTTTTAGGTTGTATGTTCACCTGTGGTGGTCTAATAATATTTTTTGTCATAACTGGGTTGTGATTGACAGCAAAGGAACTATGTCTACAAGCACGCTCCTTAGAGTGCCCGGCTTGTGACAGCATGATGCCGGGCTTGGAAGGTAGTCTCCACTTTAATGAATAACTGCTTGCTGGGCACCTAGGAAGGCTGTGCCAGACTGTGTGCAGTCAAAGCCCATCCATTAGTTAAGACCATCTGAAAATGCTGAGAGCAAACAGATCCCAGGTTCAGCAGAGGCGAATACCAGCACGCACAGAGAGCAAGTGCCCGTGCTCGACAGTCGCCGTACTGCTTGCAAAGCCAAGGCCGTCCTGCCCTGAGATCTATTACACAGAGCAGGAGCCCCAGTTGCTACGACGCACGCCGTGTCTCCACGGATAGGCCATTCATCCGGCCAACCAGCGCCACAGCAACCAGGACAGGAGACAGCCTTTGCTGTGGGCTGATGCGCGGCTCGAGGTCTTTCCATCTAATCGACGGGTGTTGCAGGACCACAGCCTAATGTGGGTTTCCTACAGAATAGTGCAATCTGCAGTTGACCACCCTGAACTCTAATGCGCCAGCTTCTCCGGCAGGAGTCCTGCTGGGCACCGGCTCTGGGCCCGAGAGGTGCATGTGTGTGGGAACACCCGGCAGCGGCGTGGGGGTCTCGGTGACCAATTGGAGTCACACTGAGGCACGCGGAGAGAAGGATGAAGGGACGGACAAGAAGTGGCTCAGAACAGCTCTCAGCTGCCTCTCCTGGGCCTTTAGGGAGAAGGGCTCCGTGCAGGATGGAGAGAGGTCCCGAGAAGAGAAGGCACCGACTGCACCGTCCTTCCACCTTGGACTAAGGGGTCCTGCGGAAGGATCGGCCTGCACAGCACAGACGTGGCGACATAGACCGGGTGGCTGGCCTGCTTCTGCAAGCTGTGGCCTGGCCACTCTGGCAGCTCCCAGGCAGTCAGGGGACCACACAACGGACTCTGTCCTCTCTGGGCTGAGGACATGGAAGGGAGGTGCTGGGTTCCTGGGCCCAAACCTTCCTCCACAGCCATCTTGCTCCTTCCCCCTCTAGGTGCCTCCCGAGAAGCACAGCCCCAGACACATCCTGAGTCCAGGCTCCCCAGATGGGCAACCTGGAGACAGTGCCTGGCCCGTGCCAGCAAAGACCCCCTTGGGTCATAATCAAAGGCCAACTTCTCCAGAATGGTGCTTGTGTTAAAGGTCCCCCTCTGTAAGTAGAAGCTATTTAGTGACCCTCAGCAGTTTCTAGCACAGGCAGAGACAATTCATCCTCCGGGAGTCCTCAATGATTTCTTAAGGCCCGTGATGCTCTCCGCCGAGATACACAGCCACCCGAGAAGCCTTACAGCCACGCAGGGCACACCAGTGTGTGTTACCAGTCCCCGGGGCTCAGCATCCCCACGGCCACTGCTCTTTTTCCACCAATAGATTATTTAGCTGGGTACATGTTTCAGTAGCAGAAACCTCTTAAATTCCTCTCCCTGTGTATTTTCAAAACAACACTACAAGCTTTAAGAAGCATCCACTCAGAGTTCCGAAACGTCATTCTCCATCCCTGTATCCAAAGGCATCTAGAGTTCCCTTCTCCTCATTTACACTCGATGTATCGCAAAGGGAATTATGTGACATGACCTTGTGCTGAATCTCCTCCCAGTCTACCCCTTTCCCCACCACCCCAGACCTGAACACATTGGCTTGTCCAGCGGAAACACATCTGACACCAAACGGTAACCACGGAAAGGCTACGGAAATAGCAGTTGGCTTAAATGTGTTCTTGGGGTGTCCCTGCTTGGAGCTTTGGAGCGGTGTGGGAGAGCGCCCCTCAGCCAACCGTGCCCCTACATGGGCCTGCCAGGCCCAGCCACGGGAGACCCGACGCATGACATCCTTCCCAGCATGACAATCCCTCCCTTTCACCCACCACCGCTCAGCCAGAGACTGGTCCTCTAAAGGAAACCTGTTGTATTCCCGGAGTCAACCCTCCCAGCGCCAAATTAGATGCATTAAAGATACATGCTCCAAAGAGAGCAGCCGTGATGGAAGGAGACTGACCTCTCCATTTTCCTGACACCCCGCCTGAGGAGGGTAGTCAGAGCTCACACTGGGAGCTAGCAATTTGTCACTGAGGCCCGTCTTCTATTGTGCCCCAGACCCCTCGTAGGTCTTTCCGCCTGGCTGCCTGTGTTGCCACTAATAGCATCACGTGGGTCCTCCCCATACACGATCGAGCATCAGTCAGCACTCGCCTTCCTCCGGACAGGCCCGAAAGGCACACGTCCCTGGCAAGATGCATGTGTTGAGCCGACTCCTAATTGCATGGAGGAATATTACAGCCCGGAGCTTCCTGGAAACACGAGTGAATGTCTACGCCAAGAAAGAATGGTCAGGGGTTGCAGAGGCGCATGCTGAGCACTGTCCCCCCGGGTAGAGCGACTCCCAGCAGAACAAACCCAAGACCGCCTGGTCCAGCGTGCTGTCAGAAATCCGGTCTGCGAGTTGCGCTCTTCCAAAAGCGAAAAGGGGAGAACATCCACATTTACTGGGGACACCTCCACAGAACCACATGGAAATACTTCCTGCTTGAGGTTGCTTTTGTACAGGTCAGAAAAGGGTGCTGATTATACATATTTCACATAATATAATTCTGGATATTAAAAAAATCTCATTTTCTGCATACAAGCTCTAATGCATGCACGTATGATAACCAGTGCTGACTCTGTATCAGAAAATTCGCACACTATGTCCTCAGGGTCTCCCAGCTGACTGCTCTCTTTCATTTAACTGGCCTGTGAGAGGACAGCAGCCGTGAAAACACTGCATAGCGACCAAGAATGTCTGCCGCTCGGGCCTCCTGCTGGAACTCCAGACGTGTGCACCCTACTGCACACTCGATGTCTCCATGTCAACGTCTAACAGATACCTCAAAGTCTACAAGCTCCAAATTAAATGTCTGATGTTTCCCCCGAAACTCACACTTCCCACAACGTTCCCATCTCAGTTCGTGGCAACTCCAGCCTCCTGGTGGTTCTGGCCACATTCCTTAATCATCAGGGACTCTTCCTCGCTCCCCTAAAATTCTAACCCCCGACAGGGATTTTCCAGCTCTCGAGCTCACTGGCACAGATCTCACATGGAGAGCAAACCACGTTTCCCTGTCCTGGTCCTCAAACCCAGTACCCAGCATCCTTCCAACTATAGAAGCGCGTTGTGTGGGTGCTGGGTCTCTAGGAGGGCAGAGTTGACCAGAGTCCTGGGAGAACTTGGCTCAAAGGGAACAAATGGTACATTATACGTGCCGATCACTCTTAGGCTGACCCAGATGGAATATGTCCCAAATCAAGCCACATCCTCCCAAAACAAGCACCCAGAGCTGTTAACGGCCCCAGCCTTGGTCTTGGAGCCCCCGCTACAGTGGGCAAGGGATTCTCCGCCTCTCAGGCCCACCAGTTGACATGGAGGTGAGGAAAGGTAACGTTCTTCCATCCTGACTATACAACGTGAACCATTTTATAATCAGCTACCACAAGGTAAGGATTTGTAAATGGTCAAATAATTCCAAAAAGAGGGGGGAAATGGTCTAACTCACCTGATAAGGATGTCTACTGCTACTTCGTTCCAGAACGCTGACTTCACGGGCCTTGGGACGGGGAGAAGCAATCTCTGCCATAGAAGAATGACGTTAGTGTCGTAAGTGACAAAAGCCAAGCTACATAGCCTAACACTCCTGATTTATAAAGAAACATGTTTGTTTCTACGTAGCACCCCTGGCATAAAATAATCCTTAACCATAAATAGACCTTTTAAAAAATTCCCTTGAGATTACATACTTTTAGAATTTCATTATTTTTAGTTAAATGAAAAGATGGAAAACTAACTAAAAATCAATTCCTCCCTTGACACATCAGTCTTCTCCAGAGAAGAGAAGAGTCCACGGCTTCAACAGGTGACCAAGAAAAATAAACACTGGGCAAAGGGGGCGGGGGGAAGGCAGAGAGGTTTGATTTGGGCCATGATTTTTTGGTTAAGATACTTGATTAATTGCTCAAAATACTATCGAATATTCACTCACAGGAAACTTTGCAAGAAGCTGTGGTCAGATTATCAACGGAAACAGCTCATGCTTTGTGGAATGTGTAAAAATCTGAAGCACATGATTTGGCATAACGTGGAAAGCAGCCGGGGTGTAACCCAGGGAACGGGGCTGCTGAGAACAGACTCCCAAGATTAGTGGAAAAAGACGTTTTCAGGCCCCTGGGCAACAGTTGATTGGCTGCAAATCTTTCCATGGAATTTGTTTTGCCAGGCAGCTTGTTAGGGCCAGGTTCCCTTTTGAAAGGAGGAGCAAGGTGTCCAGCCTTCCTCCCTCGTCAGCCTTTGAAATCCAAAGGCTGCTGCTGCCTTGTGACAGTGACGTTGCCGTCAGAGACACCCCCACCCCACTGTGACTGTATCGTCTCAAGGCAGGAAAATGAGATTCCACAGCAAGACTCTTCAAAAGTGGGTCTAGACTTCCAACATCCCTGACACCCTGTTTAGTTGAGCAGGAACAGATTTCTTGCTGGGTTTCTGTTTAACTTGAATCTAGTTAAAGTTTGGAGGAAATGACCCCCAATGCATTAAAATGCCTCCCACATATTTTAAGGTGGAAGCCTTTAAAGAAAGAGAAAGCATGGGGCTGGGGGAAACCAGACAATTATGTTTTAAAACTTTCAGGTTTCCACCTGACTTTATTTTACACTTTAGACAAAAAGTGTATTTTTACTGTTAACATACTCCTAGAATATTCCTAGTTCTGGAATTTCTCCTTCTTCTAAAAAGTATCCAAAAAATAATCACCACCAATGGCTAAGTTATCATCCTTGGGCAGCTGGTGTCTAGGAAGCCAGCCCTTCTCCAACATTCTCATTTCCAGATCTTTCTACCACCCCACTTTCTACTCACGTGTGGTCTTTGGTTCATCTGAACTGTAGCCATAGTTTTCATTTCCACTTTTTAACTTTGTCTCAGAAGTTCCTTTGTTTGTTTTCCCACTTGCAGACTTCCTGGAATTAGACCATTTTAAAAAGTTCGTGTTAATCAGCAATGGATACCGGGTCCACGTGGTTACCCTCAGAGCATGCTTACTCACCGAACTTGCTACAGGAGGTCTACAGCTCTGTCGCTGGCTTCTGTGCAGCAGGTATAAACAGCCTGCCTGTTCACACATTCCCATCATGGGGAGAAACAGAACTTTCTAACGATAGGTACAACATGGACTCCACTCTCTAGTGGGTACTTAACTCTCAGAAACCATTGACTAAATAAAGAGGGGGAAGAAATTATGACTCTCAGGCCAAATCCAGCTTACCACCTGTTTTCATAAATAAAGTTTTATAGGAACACAGTCATGCCTACCTGCTTGCATATGGTCAATGGCTGTTATAACTGCAAAGTTGAGTAGTTGTGACAGAGACCCTGTGGCTGGCAAACCTAAAAATATTTACTGTGTTGCCCTCTATAGAAAAAGTGTGCCAACTCCTGAAATAAAACAAAAATTGGTGCAGCTTCCCAGGAGTAGCAAGTTTGGCAATGGATAACCAAAGAATTAAAAATATTCATACTTGACCTCTAAGAATTTATTCTAGGGAAATAATCAAGGATAGCTACAAAGATTTCCTTGAAAGAATGTTAATTCATGAGCTATTTATAAAAGCAAAAACTGCAAACAACCCAGGTGCCCAACAACATCGGACTAGTAAAATAAATGGTGATGCATCTCTAAAATGGAATTCCACGCCGCCTGTGAAAATGACCACAGACGAGAGCTCTCAAGCACTGCTGGCGGAAGTGCGAACTGATACACCTACTCTGGAGAACTGTGGCAGCCTCCTCTAGAGCTGGGCACATGCCCGCCCTCTGGCCCAGTTTCCAGGACAAGATACAGTCTCCCTTGTATTCTTGAGGGGTTGGTTCCAAAGTCCCCATGGATGCCAAAGTCTGCGGATGTTTGAGTCTCTGATATAAAAAGGCGCACACACTATGATCCCACTAATGTAAAGTTTATATGAATCTAATCTCTGGGGATGTGGAAAAAGGTGTCAGAGAAATATCACCTTTGGGGACGAGGGGCAGGCAGCAATTGAGTGGGGGTCTGGGGAGCTTCTGGGACACTGAGGATGTTCCAGCTCTGAATTTCGGCCGTCAAGGTCAGACTTGTGCACTTTGTGAACATTATGCGAGCTACACACCCATGATTTGTGCACTTTTCTGTACTTAAGTTACGTTTCAATTAAAAAACTTCATCAGGCTGGGTGTGGTGGCTCACGCCTGTAATCCTAGCACTCTGGGAGGCCGAGGCGGGCAGATCGTTTGAGCCCAGGAGTTCGAGACCAGCCTGAGCAAGAGCGAGACCCCCGTCTCTACCAAAAATAGAAAGAAATTAATTGGACAGCTAAAAATATATAGAAAAAATTAGCCAGGCATGGTGGTGCATGCCTGTAGTCCCAGCTACTCGGGAGGCTGAGGCAGAAGGACTGCTTGAGCCCAGGAGTTTGAGGTTGCTGTGAGCTAGGCTGATGCCACGGCACTCTACCCAGGGCAACAAAGTGAGACTCTGTCTCAAAAAACAAAAAAAAAACTTCATCAAACAAATGAAACAAAACTGTGTGGGAAACTACTTGTTAACAGAAATAATCTTCAGAATGTGTCAAGTGAAAAGAGCAAGCCATAAAATAATGTTTATTATGATGCGAATTTTACGAAATGCAGATGTGTGCACATCTGTGGGTGAACACACGTGCATGTAAGTGCTTACATACTTAGGTAATGATAATTACTTCTGCACAATAGAACTGTGGGTGATTTTGAAACTATTTCTTAAAACTATCTTTATATTTAGTATTTTTCTACAATAAACATGCCTTGATTCTATAAGAAAAGATGCATATGTTACTTTAATGCAAAAGAAATCTTCAAGCAGCTCAAGTTAGCACTGTGGACACAGGGGAAGGAAAAAGCAGGTGGGACGTGACCAGCCAGCGGGCCGCCCCGTCTTCCTAAGGGTGAGGGCTGCACCGCGGTGAAAGGCCAGGCCCTCACACAGGGCTTCCCAGTCACACTCCGACCCGCCCACTGTCTAGGCAGGAGATATCGGGAATATTACTTAATCTCTCTGTATCTCAGTTTCCTCATTTACAAAATGGAAACATAGCCTCATAAAATCATGGTGAGAATTAAGTAGGATAAAAACTTCTACAGAGCTTAGAGCAGTACGTAGCATGTGCATTAGGTACCATTATGCTATTAGCTGTCTATTAAGTGCTAATAGCTACACTGGCTATCATCACTACCTCGTCATGCTATTTTTGGTTTTGTTGTTGTTTTTCTGTACCCATTATCCTGAAGAGCTGTTGATTGTCATACTGTGTGTCAAATCACCTAAGACCCCAGGAAACAGAAATGAAAGATGTTGGTGCAGTCAATAATGGTGAACCAAAGAATGCAGGCTTTGATCCTGCTGGTAGCAGCATTCGGAAAAGCCAGAACAATTATCAGGGTCAGTTTTCTCTCCCCCTCCTCTGCCCTGAGTCAGGCCCCATGGGAGGTCTGTTTTCAGATTGCTGCTTTGTGGTGCCCTCAATCAAAGCTTCGTCATTACCAGGGGTCAGAGGGGGAATGGATAGTATCTGTCGCCCGGTGGCTATGCACATTCATTCACAGTCTGTAGCCAGAAGGCATTTTAAAATCTCAGCACTTAAAAAAAAATCTAAATTAGCTAATAAAATACCGAAAACAAGCCGTGGTTATTATAACACCCACACCAAACCACTCCCCTTGGTGCATTTATGACTTCGTAAACAGTGCCGACGTTTAAAGTGGTTATTGTATATAGCTGCAAGTCCTTGACATAGTTACCTTGAAAGTGCTTGCCGCTAGGGCTTGTTTGAACAAAGTGCCTAATTTGTCTGCCTGGACAGTTCCATGTGCCTGGCAGGCAGCCGGCTGGGCTCCCAGTTCTTCGCTGCCCCAGAAATCCCGACGGGGCCTCTGCCGGTAGCCCTACCTTCAACTCAGTGCAGGAAGGACGACAGGCATGGTGCACAGTGTCCTCTTGTGGAAATCTTGCAAATGCCAAACAGTAAGAAAACCCCTAAGTGAGCCAGAGCAAGTCAAAGGCAGGCAACAGCAACCCAGCTATTTCACCCCACAAGGAACGTTGCTCTCTGAGTTTATGATGGACATACATGTTTTCCAGAGTGGTCTATTTTTCAGTACTTAATTTTGAGTAACATAAATCCTAAAATCCCACAGTTGTGTATGTGTTTTTGTTGTTGTTTGGTTGTTTGGTTCTGTTTTCAGAAAATAGATATGATTTCAAACTTACCTTACTTCACTTTGATAACTAGATTCTGCAAAAAAGAACAAAATCACATTAGAAAAATCAGGATACTTATTCTAAAAAAATCTATAAAAATATCATTGATTTTTATAGACTCCCTGATTTTAATAGACCCCACATTTGTGAGCCAATAGGTATTATTAAGTTCCACCACACCAAATTATCAAGTGGCTTCCAAGCGTAAGGAAAGTAAAATTCACTATTAATTATCATAAAAATAAATAATGCCTAGGTACCTGAAATACAGTCGGTACCCAGTAAGTACTTAGTGAATATTGAATTTGATTTGATTAGCAAGATTTTAAAGACTCCATTCACCAAGAGGAGCTGCTATGTGCTACCATCACCGCTGCTATTCATTCAGCACCTACTGTGAGCCAGTGCCGTGCTGGCTCTGTGCAAAGTACTATCTCATTTAATTGTTACAACAACATGTTGTTGTAACATGTTACTGTTATTACATTTTTAACAGACTAGGCACTATTATATTAGTATTACCATATTTCTTTAATTCTAAGATACATTTTCAGTCAATATGAACCAGTGGTATCAATCTATACAATCGTGCCCTCCCCCCAAAAAAGCTGTCATTAAATCGCTAATGTTTTTACTCAACGTATTGATGGACTGGAGAATCTAGAATTTGAAGATGGGGAGTAACAAGCCACAGACCAAGTCCCCACCCATCCGTCTCTAAGGCCTCCTGTTCATTACAGCTCTGCTTTCCCATCCAGGCTTCCATATATCAAGCTTAACTGAAATCTAAAAAATATCCCTTTTCCTTATTTTTTAGATAATGTTCTTACTTATTTTTCGGTTCTAATAATATCTACCAATTCACACTCCACATCAAACCTTGGAAACAATTTTATTTGAATTGCAGGAGATAGACTGTCAGGTAATAGGGGAATGTCCCCAGTAACAGGGGAACACCTCCAATGTTCCCACAAGAAGGAGGGGAGGGGCCTCAGGTCCCTCTCTCTGGAATGCTGCCATCCCAAGACCTCAGCTCTTGAGACTGGTCCTCAATTAATCAGTCGGGACACCGAAAATTCTCTGGGTACTGACAGAGCACCAGAAAATAATTTCTGGAAAAATTTGATGTTTAATGTATTTTAAGCATTGAAATAATCCTCATGGGAAAATCCTGATCTTTACTGATCTTCACACTTATGTTAAGGTACAGTATGGTTTCCATTGTGAATCACACATGGTGGGGCAGGTGGGCATTGTAAGTAGGTCATGGCAGGCCCTGTCTGTAGCCCTTACCTGGACTTACTATGAAGAGGTAGGGTGGAACAGCTCCCTCTTATGTGGGCTTTTCATCTCAAAGATAAATGAAGGATAAAATCTAGGGTGGATCACAGAAACTTTCAACATAGCAATTTATTTAATTCTTACAATCAATCTATAGGATAGTACTTATTCCAATTTTGTAAATGAGGAAACTAAAAATTGCCCCCTGCACATCCTGTGGGAGCCAACAGCTGTCACCTAACCCTTTTACAAAGCTAGTACAGAACAGACAACAGCCTAAGGGAGGCAGAATGTCCAAATGACCAGGATTTCTCCAACTATTCCACATGGCTAATGTTGAAAATAATAATCTGAAGGCACTGAACAATTCATAGTCATGCCTCTATTAAAATTTAAGTTATTCAATAGTTTTCATGTTAAATCCAGTGTATTTCATTTGACTGACCCATCTGTGGCATATGGGATAATTCCCAGGTGAAAACCAATTTCCATCTAATCTAGAATCAACAGGCGTTTTCACCTTTCAATTTCTGCTTCCTAGGGCATAAAGTTTATCAGAGATGAAACAGACTAGAGAATCCAGGAATATATCTACATATTTACAGACAACTGATTTTTAAAAAAGGTGCCAAGACATTGGGGAAAGGACAGTCTCTTCAATAAATGGTGTCAGGAAAACTGGAAATCCATATGCAGAAGAATAAAACTAGACCCCTATCTCTCACCATATAAAAAAATCAACTCAAAATGAATTAAAGACTTAAACATAAAACCCAAAACTATAAGGCTACTAGAAGAAAACAGGGGAAATGCTTCAGAACATTGGTCTAAGCAAAGATTTTATGGCTCAGAGCTCAAAAGTCCAGGCAACAACAAAAAATAGACAAATGGGACTATATTAAACTAAAATGCTTCTGCACAGGAAAGGAAACAATCAGAAAAGTGAAGAGGCAACCTGTTGAATGGATGAAAATATTTACATATTCATTCAACAAGGAACTAATATCCAGAATATACAAGGAACTCAAATAATGCAACAGAAAAAACAAAGAATTTCATTCCAAATTGGGGAAAGCACTTGAATAGACATTTCTCAAGAGGAAATATACAAATGGCGAACAGGTACACGAAAAAATGTTCCACATCACTAATCATCAGGGAAATGCAAATCAAAGGCACAGTGAGATATCATCGTACCACAGTTAGAATGGCTGTTATCAAAAAGACAAAAAAGGATACACAGAAAGGGAACTCTTATACACTGTTGGTGGGAATGTAAATTGGAATAACCACTGTGGAAAACAATATGGAGATTTCTCAAAAAACTAAAATTAAAATGACCATATGATCCAGCAATCCTACTACTGGGTATTTATCCAAAGGAAAGGAAATCGGTGTATCAAAGGGATACCCGCAACCCCATGTTTATTTCAGCTCTATTCACAATAGCAAAGATATGGAATCAAACTCAGTGTCCATCAGCATATGAATTGATAAAGAAAATATGGTATATACACACAATGAAAAACTATGCAGCCATAAAAAAAGAATGAAATCCTGTCATTTACAGCAACGTGGATGGAATTGGAGGTCGTTGTGTTATGTAAAACAAGCCAGGCACAGAAAGACAACCATCACATGTTCTTACTCATATGTGGGCGCTAAAAGAGTTGATCTCTCAGAGGTAGAGAGGAGAATGACAGTTACCAGAGGCTGAAAAGGGTGTGGGATGGAGGGATGAAGAGAAGTTGGTTATGGATACAAACATACAGTTGGAGAGAAGGAATAAGTTTTCTAATGTTTAATAGTACAGTAGGGTGACCATATTTACAACAATGTGTTTTATATTTCCAAATAGCTAGAAGAGAGCACTTGAAATGTTCCCAGCACATAGAAGTGATAAACATACAAGGTGACGGATGCCCTAAAGACCCGGACTTGATCATTACTCATTCTATGCATATAACAAAATACGTGCAAATACTATGCATCAATAAAAAAATTTTTTTGAAGAATAGCCAGGAAAACACTAAAAGGGAAAAGCTGCAACAGGGACTTGCCCTAGGAGACGTTACAACTGCCATAAATCCTCTGTAACTAAAACAGTGGTGCAAGAATAGACAGGCGGACCAATGGAATAGAAGAGAGCCCGGAAGGAGACCCAAGTGCATGTGGAAATCGATGCATGATAAAGGTGCCATCTCAAATCACCGGGCCAAACATGGACATTTTAATAAATGCTGCTGGGACAGCTGGTTAGTCATTTGGGAAAAGACAAAATTGGATCCGTACCACACATCATACATGGGAATGAATCAAGAATATAAAGGCAAATAACTGAAACCAAAGGGGAAAAAAAACTCAGTGTAAGGAAAGACTTTCCATGACTTAAAATCCAGATGCAATAGAAGAAAAGATTAATAAAATTGTCTACATAAATATTTTTATTATATTGCAACATCACCATAAACAAAGCCAAAATACAACTGCCAGACCAGGGGGCAATGTGTACGATATATTTAGTGTATCCCAGATAAAGAGCCATTATCACTAATACATAAAGGGCTCTTAAAATTAGAGGGAATAAAAAGGCCAAAAATCTGAGAGAGAAAAAATGGGGAAAAGACATAAATAAGAAAGTCACAAAAAGACATAAAAGTTGTCCTTAATCATATTAAAAGATGGAAAAGATAGTCGTTCGGCTTCATTTATAATAAGATGGAATTAAAACTACACTGAGATACCATTTCTTATTTACTTACCTTCCAGACTGGCAAAAAATTAAACAGTATTATAACACACCTTTGGCATGGCTGTGGGGAACTAGCAACCCACTTCTAAGAATTTACCCAAAAGCTATGCCTCCATCAATACGGACATACAAATGCACAAGATTATAATTGCAAAATACTAGAAATGACCAAAATGCCCATATATTGGAAAATGGTTGAATAAACCATGGTACATCCACACAATAGATTATTATGCAGCTGTAAAAAGGAATGAAGGAAATTTCAATGAACTGATATGGATTGATTTCCAGGATATATTGTCAATGAAAAAAGCAAGGGGCAAAAGAGCATCTAGAGTGTGCCAGCCTTCATGTAAGAAAGGCATATAAGAAAATATATGTGTCTGCAATTTTTTAAAAAGTTGTACCACAAAATTAATCTTCCAATCACAAAGCAAATCCATGGAGGAGCTAAGGCTAGACCGATAGCCTAGTTAAGGCTATCCCATGTGTTTTAGTGAAATTTTCCATGTAAAAGGGTGAGTTAGCCCAGTGCCTGCACACACAAAAGTACTCATCAAATGACAGTTAGTGTTAATTAAATTAAAAATGCAAGTCAACAGACATGTAGCATAACATCAAAACTCTGATCTTAAGAAAAATAATTTAACTATAGGAAATGTTCAAATACGAATAGGTGAAGTTTTTATGAAAGAAGGAAAGATAAGGACAGACAGACACTCAGCACACTGAAAGTCCTGGGCCGTCTACATGACAAAGCATCCTTTGGCTTCTGAAGTCACAAACTGAATCTGTGGAGTCACAAAATTCTACTATAAGCACACCACACCATTGATGGGCCCAGCCCAGCCTTGAGCCTGACCTCCAAACAAGGCCACTGCTTTCATATAACTTGGAGTATCGCAGAGAACCTCATTCAGAGGAAATACATAATTAATTTCGTTAATTTTACTTGTACTATTTTTTATTAACAGGAGATCTTATTTTCCTTTCTACCACACATCCATCAGCACTC
>NW_012139191.1:3616181-3619008 GCF_000956105.1 Propithecus coquereli | reverse complement strand
GACATTCGGTTCTCGCTTCCATGTCCCCACCCACTGAGAGTCCAGCGCCCAAAGGAAATCAGGACAAACTGAGGGAGGGCCACCTCTAAAGGAACTTAGGCGCGTGGCTTTTACCGCAGCCCCACCCAAACCCCACCGCCAAACTCGTTCCTCGCACAGTAACTGCACTTTCCACAGCTCCTCAGGAGCCCCCTTGCTTAGCAGCTACTCTGCCCTCTTATTTCATCCAGTAGTCACGGAGTTGGGAGAGAAAAATGGTAAGGTAAGACAGAGCTAGCAGGAAATAAAAGAGAGGTGGGGAGAGAAGGAGAGAAGAAAAAGCCATTTTGATTTTTTGCTGCCATGTCTTAGCCAGAGCTATCCAGCGCTGCCTTCATGTGGGTATGTAAACTCACATTCAAATTAATTGAAATTATGTGTGATTTAATATCAGTGCCTCAGCTGCACCAGACACAGTTCAAGTGTTCAATCACTGCAGACGTAGAGCATTTCCATCATCACAGAAAGTCCTGTTGGAGAGTGCCGCCTAGTTGTTGGCTTGTGGGAACTACACTAACGTTCCCAAGTCCTCATCTGACATTCTGCTCCTCCCTACTGAACCGCGCTGACGTCAGACTACAACCATTTAGGTTGATCTGTTTAACTGTTAATTGCTATTCATCAAAGTCTGTCACTCAACCCTGAGTGCTTGGGCGGTATCTCAGTGTAAATGCATACTATTTTATTAGATGCTAGTCGTTAGAAAATATTAAAACAATAGACTTCCTATGAAGGAACAGAGCATTTGCTTTGAAATCAACAGCCATCCACTACTTTCGAACCAGAGGCTAGAGCTGAAAAACAACTCTTGCATGTTCTTCCTTAGAATTTCCCTTGAAAATTGACCTGGCAGTTGTAGCTTGCTATTCCTGGATCAGAGTTAAATGCTCAGAATAAGTTATAGGAATGGTTAGAGATGATCACTCATGCCCTGGTGTCTACACTCCTCAACCACCCTCACGGGTAAGGATCTAACTGCAGAATAATCCACAGGCTTGTCCAAAAACAAGTGCTAAAATTCAGGGAACTCCATGGTTTAAAGAATTATATATTATAAATTTGTCTTTTGCCCTTTGTGCAGAGCTTCTCTACATTACCTGAGATGATTTTCAAAGTTTTCTCCTAAGGCATTAAGAAATGCTAAATAATTTTAACAGTTTCCTTTTTTTTAATATCTCACATTTGTTGCCATTTCAAATGTCTATGAAATCAACTTTTGTTGCTTTCATTTCTTCTTATATCTGCTGCTATCTAAACTGGACTTAGTTCCCTCAAGATCACAGGCTATGTCTTGTTTTTCTTTCATCCCAAGCACCTGGAACATATTACGAACAATGGATGGATGGATGGATGGATGGATAGATGGATGGGTGGATGGATGGATGCATAGATGGATGGACAGATGGATGAATTTATAGATGGATGGATGGATGGACAGATGAACAGAGGGAAGGAGGGAGGGATGGACAGATGGATGGATGGATGGATGGATGGAGATACAGATTAAGAGGCTGAGTTCCCTTCCAACTCTTCACAGAGAAATCTGTGCACCAGCAGTGAATTGCAGCTACACCAGACCTAGGGCTCACCTTTCTCCCCATACTGAGATGCCCAGAACAGAATTGTAGGACTGTAGGAAATCCAAACTGCTTTTCTAATGTTGTCTATCTCCACTTCACCCACCATCTTTCTGAGATGAGCTGGGATATATAGAGACAGGAAAAGGTTCGCCAAAAAAGGTGAAGGGGGAGGGAATAGGATCATATATATACCCTTCCCATGCCACACCTCCCCAGCCACAGAATTGGAGCCCTAACACAAGCCAGTCCCTTCACGAACAGAGAGCAAGTGTATCCCCTTTCTCCACAAAGGACAGAGTCCCAGGCATCACCTGGAGTCCTCATTGCACATGCAGATGCAACTCCCACCTCCAGTGATGCAGAGTCAGAGGGTCTGGAATGGCCCCTCCAGTGATCCTGATGTGGGTTTGCGACCCACACTTTGGCAATCCCTGGAGTGCAGCCAAAACGCAACACTGCCCAAGCAACCCCCTACATTACAGGGTGTCCCCATATGCCCCCTCCCACAGGTGTGGCAATAAAATGATGAAGCCCAGAACTGCACATAATGATATCATGAACATATGATATAATGGCTTTTACAATCTGGAGTTCAAATCAGACCACTGTGTGGAAGCTTTGTGATTGACCAAGAGCTTTGGGCTTCCTGTCAATAGAACCCCTCAAACTGCATGGCCACTGTTCACTTGCCCTGTTACCTTGGCGTCTGGCTCGTTTACCAGTGAGAGCTCTTGCCCCACTGGGCTGTTCAGGGGTGTGTGTGAAAGTTCTGAGAATGCTGTAGGCTGTGGTCCCCAAGCCCCCAACTGGTACTAGTCTGTGCCCTGGCAGGAACCGAGCCGAGCAGCAGAAGGTGAGCAGCAAGTGAGCAAGTGAAGCTTCATCTCTACTTAACAGCCGTTCCCCATCACTCCCATCACTGAATAAGCTCCGCCTCCTGTCAGATCAGCAGCGACATTAGATTCTCACAGGAGCACGAACCCTCCTGTAAACTGTGCATACAAGGGATCTGGGTTTCACACTCCTTATGGGAATCTAATGCCTGATGTCCTGAGGTGGAGCTGAGGCGGTGATGCTAGCACTGGGGAGCAGCTGCAAATACAGATTATCGTTAGCAGAGAGGTTTGACTGCACAATAAATGTAATGTTCTTGAATCATCCCAAAATCATCCCACACCCTGAGTGCACAGAAGAAAGAAAAATTGTCT
>NW_012139191.1:3613617-3616131 GCF_000956105.1 Propithecus coquereli | reverse complement strand
TGCCTGTAGTCCCAGCTACTCAGGAGGCTGAGTCAGGAGGATCACTTGAGCCCAGGACTTTGAGGTTGCTGTGAGGTAGGCTGATGCCACAGCACTCTAGCCTGGGCAACAGAGTGAGACTCTGTCTCAAAAAAAAAAAAAGTGCATACATTTATGATGTACAATGTGATATTTAGATGTATGTATACACTGTAAAATGATTAAATCAAGCTAATTAACATACCCAGCACCTCACAGGCTTATCATGTTTTTGTGGTGAGAACATTTAAGATCTATCCTCTTAGCAATTTTCAAAATTCATACAAAACATCATTATTAACTACAGCCACCATGCTGTACAACAGAGCTCCAGAAATTATTTCTCCTGTCTACCTGAAACTTTCTACTCTTTGACTAACATCTCCCCAACTGCCCCTGACTCCCATCCCCTGGTAACCACAATTCCACTCTCTGTTTCTATGAGTTCGACATTTTTATGACTTTTTTAGATTCCACATATAAGTGAGATCATTCCATATTCATCTCTCTGTGTCTGCCTTATTTCATTTAGCATGATGTCCTCCAGGTTCATCCATATTGTCACAAATGACAGAATTTTCTTCATTTTTTTTTCCCTCATGCTGCCTAAGAAGGATTTTCTTCTTTTTTAAGGCTGCATAGTATTCCATTGTGCCTGTGTACCACATTTTCTTTATGTACTTTTTTGCTGACGGACACATAGGTTGATCCCTTGCCTTGGCTATTGCAAATAATGCTGCAATGAAGGGAGAACACCTGGACATAACTGATTTTGTTTCCTCTGGATGTGAACCCAGCAATGGGATCGCTGGATCATGTGGCAGTTCTATTTTTGATTTGGGGGGGAAACTCATACTGGTTTCCATGATGGCTGTCTCAACTCACACACCCACCAACAGGGCGCAAGGGTCCCCTTTTCTGCACCTCCTCGCCAGTGCTGATCTTTCATCTTTTTGTGATAGCCATTCCACCAGGTGTGAGGTGAGACCTCACTGTGGTTAATGCGTTCTTGGAAAGAGGTGACAAGCTCATTAACTTCAACGGCTCATACCAAAAGTTCAAACATATAAACAAATCTATATGAACAAAAAAATTACCTTTTTTCTCTCTCCCGAAGTCACAACAGCAGCAGAATATTATAATCAGAACAATTATCAGGATCAAAAGCAATGAAAACGATACTGCAAGCAGAACTATGGCCCAGGTAGGCAATGATGTATCTGGATTATCAATACTGCCTATGAGGTCAAAAGGAGGAAAAAAATATTTCAGTGATGCTTGCACTGTCCAGAATCACAGATCCTGCCACACTATAAATTATCGTTTTGTAACAATATGATAACAATTACAATTCCACCTGCTACAGCAAAGTGTCACCGGCTAACTTCCCTTTAGTGTGTTTAATTACTCAAAATGCTACAGTATCTTCCATCATAATACTTACTCCTGCCAGTAAATAACTGCTTAGTCTCCGGGGCCAGGAGTTAGCTGGTTTACGCCTCTAGCATTCCTGAGAGATGGTAAGCTGGGCTGACAACTCCAGCGGTGGCAGGAGAGACTACCACACTCAGACATCCTCTACGCAAGAGACACTTACTGGGCAGCCACTGCTGCGCTAGACTGGAAGAGTGACATTCGGTTCTCGCTTCCATGTCCCCACCCACTGAGAGTCCAGCGCCCAAAGGAAATCAGGACAAACTGAGGGAGGGCCACCTCTAAAGGAACTTAGGCGCGTGGCTTTTACCGCAGCCCCACCCAAACCCCACCGCCAAACTCGTTCCTCGCACAGTAACTGCACTTTCCACAGCTCCTCAGGAGCCCCCTTGCTTAGCAGCTACTCTGCCCTCTTATTTCATCCAGTAGTCACGGAGTTGGGAGAGAAAAATGGTAAGGTAAGACAGAGCTAGCAGGAAATAAAAGAGAGGTGGGGAGAGAAGGAGAGAAGAAAAAGCCATTTTGATTTTTTGCTGCCATGTCTTAGCCAGAGCTATCCAGCGCTGCCTTCATGTGGGTATGTAAACTCACATTCAAATTAATTGAAATTATGTGTGATTTAATATCAGTGCCTCAGCTGCACCAGACACAGTTCAAGTGTTCAATCACTGCAGACATAGAGCATTTCCATCGTCACAGAAAGTCCTGTTGGAGAGTGCCGCCTAGTTGTTGGCTTGTGGAAACTACGCTGATGTCCCCAAGTCCTCATCTGACATTCTGCTCCTCCCTACTGAACCGCGCTGACGTCAGACTACAACCATTTAGGTTGATCTGTTTAACTGTTAATTGCTATTCATCAAAGTCTGTCACTCAACCTTGAGTGCTTGGGAGGTATCTCAGTGTAAATGCATACTATTTTATTAGATGCTAGTCGTTAGAAAATATTAAAACAATAGACTTCCTATGAAGGAACAGAGCATTTGCTTTGAAATCAACAGCCATCCACTACTTTCGAACCAGAGGCTAGAGCTGAAAAACAACTCTTGCATGTTCTTCCTTAGA
>NW_012139191.1:3591655-3612292 GCF_000956105.1 Propithecus coquereli | reverse complement strand
AATATAAGATGTCACCACCAGCATGTGAAAAGCACACATTAATATAAAATGTCACCACCAACATGTGCAAAGCATGCTCCTGTGCCCACTAGAGGGGACGCAGGAGATCTCTGAATCAATAAAATAAATGATAATAAATTGCTCACTCTCCTGTCCTGTGTGCTTTGGGACCAGGACTGTCCTAAGTGCTTTAGGCATTTTAACCCACTTAATTCTCACACCAACAACATCCCTATAAGGTAGGTATTATTATCTCAGTTTTACAGATGGGAAAACTGAGGCTCAGAGAGGGTACATAATTTGCCCAAAGTCACACAGCAAATGAGTGGGTGAGTTAGGATCAGAACACCGGCTGTGTCATGTCCAAGTCTGTGTAGGCAGGAGCAGCCGATGAGGCTGAATGGAAAGCCAGGGTCTTAGAGGGTTTTTAGTCTAGTAGCCCCCAGTCTTGGCTGCCCATTAGAGTAACTTGGGAACTTTTTTTTAAATCACAATTCCCAGGCTCCACGAAGACCAACGAAACCAGAACCTCTGGGGAGCGACCTGGGCATCTACATGTGTGTTAAGGCTCCTCCAGGGACTCTGACACACAGCCAGGACAGAGAACTGCTGTTCTCCTCCTGCCCATTTTACAGGTGAGAAAACTGAGCCCGAAGGTCAGCGACTTGCCCAAAGTTGCACCATCGGTGCCAGAGCAAAGATGCAGGACCGTCCTTCCACCACTCTTCCCTGTCTTCCAGACTGTCACTTCTCAAAAAAAAAAAAAATGAGATTATAACCAGGAATCACTACGTCCCACAAGGTGTTGGGGGGTCCTAGAAATACTGCTTCACTTAATCATTCTGCAACCGAGACACGAATAAGTGCACAAAGAAGACATCCCAGAGGGGCGCAGATGGCACCGACAGGGGCGGGAGGCGTCCTCCCTCTCCAGTTTTAGACGTGCCTGCAGTGAGCAAGGTTCATCTTACTCCTGTAACAAAAAATACTCACACCCCCGCCTCTGTTGAAATAAAAAAATAATAAGTTTTTTGAAAGACATTGATTTTTAGGAAAACAGATCTGAAGATAAGTGTTAACCCTTTCGATACGCTCTTCTTTAAAGAAGCCTTTCGAACCACGAACCAGCAAGGACCTCACACAACGTTTTGGCTTGACCTGGTCAGGCCTCCTAATCCGCCATTGTCGTTCTTCTTTAAACGGCACACAGGCTTCGTTCTGGAAATGAAAACAAATTCCTTGCCCTTCTAGGAAATGGGTGGAAAAATCGATGTTTATCCCATCCCCAGCCTCATTGACTCTCTGTAAGCCTCGCTGTGCTCCTAACGCTTCCTCTGGCCACCAGCTCCGTGAGCCAAGGCTGCAACGAGGTCTTCGACTGATAAAACTTGCATAAAACACACAACACGCAGCCAGCACCAACTGCTCTGGACCTTGATGAATAATTTAGAAACAAATTACCCTTTTCCAAATGAGCCCAATAAAGCCAGACTCACGGCAGGGCACCCGCTGACCTTACCTCCCCAGCCGTCACGCCTCCAGCTGCCATAATTAAGGCGCCAGTCCTAGTCCAAGAAGAATTCGGCTGAATTAAACCTGATTAAGGGAAATGAAGTGCCTCTTTCTTTTCCCTTCCCCTACAAAAGAAAAAATGTGCAGGCAAGCTAATCTCTAAACTCCATTTCCACGGGGTACCACCAATCAGGCCAGAGCTCTGGCCACATTATTACCTTGTTAAGATGTTCAACAGTTTTATCCCATTGGGTGCCAATGGAAATTTTTAAATCTTCCCTTTCAAAGTCTGGACCATAATTTATCATACTTAGATAGCTTAAAGTATGATATTTAAGGTTGGCTGCTTGGAGAAATGGCGGATTCCAGGCGGGGACAGGGGAGTGCAAAGTTGAGTCTGGGACATCTTGTTGGGCCAGGTGCTCAAAAACTAAGAGGAAATGTCGGAAGGACACCAGAGCCAGCTTGAAGGGATTCCCACGGAAGTCTCTTCTCGATGGAAGAATGCCAACTACTAAACAAGGAAAGAGTAATGGAAGCAGGAAATCGCTCTTTTACGACCACCACAGAAATAGTTAATTCCGGCAATGACTTCATGAATGCGAGTTATTGGGCGAAAGACGGCAAGCAAACAGGATATTCCCACAGTATCCGTAGATTACATATTATTTATAAAGGCCAAAAGGTACCTTTACAATGGAGAAATCTGGGGGATGTCACCTTAACTGAACCATAAACTTACTGCCAATGAGAGAGAAAATTGTCATCCTGTGCCCACATGGCATCCCCTGTATCTTGCCAGAGTGTTTAGCCTAAATCAAAGTATGTGGGAAAAATTCAGGCAAAGCGAAATTAAGAGGCATCTTGCAGAAATAGCCTGGACGCTTCAGAAATGTTTACATCGGGAAAGACAAAAGACAGGAGAAAGCCGTGTGATGGTGAAGGCAGAGGCCAGGGTGACGCTTCTGCAACCCAGGCAATGTCAAAGGTCGCCGGCAAAGCACCAGAGTGAGGGAGAGGCACGGGACGGGTTCTCCTTCACGGCCTCGGGAGGAACCAGCCCTGCTGACATCTCAGACCTCCAGCCTCCACAACCGCGAGACAATGAATTCCATCGTTTAAGCCACCCCGTCTGTGGCACTGTTACGGCAGCCACAGGACACCCATATGCCCCCAAGTGGCTGCTCACATGGTGTACAGAGTTGCCAGGTGAGCAGATTCTAGAGAAAGGCTGTCCCTGCCATTTACTCACTCTACAGACGTGGGCAAACTCTGAACAGCACTGACCCTGTCACCGTCTTGACCATGGCGGTAAGAGCAACACCACTCACGGGGCTGTCAGGCAGGTTAACTTGGTGAATATTTGAGAAGAGCTTAGAATACTGCCCGATACTTGGTAAGTGCTATAGAGTGCTGTTTATTATTGTTACTATTATTATTTTGCTTTGGCTGTAGCTTTGTTCTGCACTTTCAAAGATCTCAAGTAAAGGTGTTTTCATAATAGGAAAAGCTTAGACCAAAAGAAAAGTTCTTAGCTTCTAGGCCCAGCTTTGCCCCACCAGCTATGTGGCCTGGATAGAACCATGGCATTTCTCTAGGTCTCCCTTCCTCTTTTGGAAGATAAAGAAATTAAAATAAAACTCCAGCGCCCCGACCCCACCCTGTCCAGGCCAACTCAGAGCTCGCAGGCTCTGTGCAACCTTTCAAGAAACGTGGTTAGAGTTTCTGGTACGCCAAGAACCCTAGAGGAGATTCTTTGGGGGGATCTAAATGTCCAAGTTATGTCACTTAGTCAAGTTAAACAATATATAGAGACTCGATACTTTGAAATACATTGTGGATTTGCTGGGTAAAAAATGAAGCGTCATAATTGCACTGAGTTGGAAGAAATCCAACAGGACCTGAACACCTTCCTGAAACACTAGGACTTGCTCCATATTGTCTCAGAGGGTGGGATGAAACTGGTGCAGCGGTGGGTAAAAGCTAGAGGAAAATGTTTACTCCAACTATTAGTCTCTGAATCTGACGCTCTTTTATGATAAATAACCAGCAAGATTCTCAATGGTTTTCAAATGCAATTAGGAAAGAGAAAAACGTTAAGATGGAATTTAACAAGCAGACGAGTTTACAGGGTCATTAAACTAACAGCAGACGTGACTTGCCTTCATTAGCGGCCCTACCTGAAAATCAAGTTCGCCATATGATTTTCCTAGGCACTGTTGATGAAGGAGAATGACACAGTATACAGCATGAAATAACAATGTATCTGATGCAAAGCAGAGTCTGCACTTACCCAGGGCAGGCTGAACCACAGTGAGGTTCACACTTGCAGACTTGTGGGCCTGCAGGCTCCTCAGAGTGGCCACGCAAGTCAAAGTCCCATTGCCCTGCGGCGTGAGAGCCAGGATGCTCCGCGCACTGTGAAGGTCTCCGGGCTCCGGCACAGAGTAATTGCTGGCCTGGCTGACGGGGACGCCGACCTCCCAGGAAAACTCCGGGAGTGGGGTCCAGCCCAACGCTCGACAAGTAACATTACAAGGCTCATCCTCAGTGACCACAAGACTAGCACTGGGGATGAGCAACACTCCCATAACTAAAGGAGAAAAGAGAGAAACATTCTGAAGAGATGACAGTGCCTCTCAGGTTTTGTATTTCTTTTTTTTTCTTTAAATTTTTGCTTCAAATCACATTTCATGAGACCAATTTTCCCAAGCCCCAAAGGCTGTGTCTATACCAGGAAACCTTAACTCAGGTTTTATCTGTGTCTTTTTTTTATACCTGCTGGGTTCTCAAAGAAGGTGAAGTTGCTCCCAAGAAAACATAAAATTACATGGAAAATGAATAAATGAAAATCAGGAACCAGAGGAAAATAATTATATGGGGAAGAGAAGGCAGATGTCTGTGCCATAGGAGGCTACACAGTCACTGAAGTGGAGCTACAAAATTGTCCTGGGCTGTCCTGGCAGCAAAGGCAAAAAGGGGAAACAATCTCCACCTTCTTTTCAATGTAAGGAGGACACATACCAGCGTGGGAGGCAAGCCTCTCCTGGACTTTTGGTCAGATTCATTTTATTTATTTTGGAGGTCACATATTTTTTGAACATAACTTCCTATGATATTGCCTTAAAATATTTCTTGTTACAAATTAAATCAACATCTACTCTAATTACAGAAGTAACTAACCCAGATCATATACCAGAATAACTTAGGTAAGTTATTTTTAAATTTTTGTGAAGAACCCACTTGCAGAGGCCAGTGTTCCCGCTGTAAATAACTCGTATGAAAATAGCGCTTGTTTTTGCAAGTGTTACTGGAATAACCTAAGGATTGGTCCCAGGAAAGACACAGCCTCGGTGAAATGTCCACATTAAAACATGCTAAAACTGCCGGCCGCACAGTACAGTGGAAAGAACACCAGACCAGGAATCAAAAACCTATTCTCAGTCCTGGCTCTGCCACAAAACTGCCATCGCCTTGGGCGACTCACGGAAATTGTGGGCTTCTCTGTTCCTCGCCTGTCTGGTGAGACGATTTGACCAGATCAGCAGTTCCCAAACATTTTCGTTTCAGTGCCGTTTACACTTTTCAAAATCATTGAGGACTCCAAAGACCTTTCATTTCTGTGAGCTGTAGCTACAAATATTTATCATATTTGAAATTAAAATTAAATAATTATTTTAAAATATTTATCTAAACATAACAATAACTCATTACATGTTAATTTAGACTAACATTTTTATGAAAAAGGATTATATGTTTAAACCAAAAAAGTTAATAAAAAGAGTGGCACTGTTTTACACCCATGCAAATCTCTACTGTCTGGCTGTACTCTCATATCTGTTTCTTTATTCAGTCTGTTGCAATATACTGCTTTGTTTGAATGATGTAAAGAAAATCTAAACTCACATAGATATGTAGTTGGAACAGTGAGGAGGGTTTATTAGCTTTTTCAGATAATTGTGGAGATTCTTATATACTCAACAAGTAACGTTTTTTTAAAGGTTGGTTGCACTGTGGATCTGGAACTTTCATTCTCTGTTGCATTAAAATCCATTGCACTATCTGGTACTTTGAATGGATCTTTTACCCTTGCGTGATTCTGTATCATTATACTTCAGTCATTTGGAAAATGCTGGTCCACTGAGTTACTCGGACCTTTCCAATGTGCAGTGGAAAGCTCCCATGCACATTTGTGAGAACAAGAGTAAAAAAGGCAGCTAACGTCTTAGTATTATTATGAAAACAGTCGTGACCACACAGGCCATCCTGAAAGGGTCTATGGGTGTGCCCAGGAGTCCCCAGACTACACAGAGCTGGATCAGCTTGGAAAGACCTTTCTACTCTGAAATGTTAGATTTCCAATTATTCCTTTCCTGAATATTCTCTTAAAATAGGTAAGGCGCTTTGGCTAAGTCAAGGGCCACTGTAAATGAAAATAAGTAGAAAAAGGATTTGTTCCTTAAATCTAAAAGGTTTTGTGATTGTTCTTTAGTCTGTTTATTGTTTTGTTTTGTTTAGTGGAGAGGTGGTTTCAGATGCCAGGAACTGGGAGGAATGGCATTGCCTCGGTTAGCAACAGAGGATCTTGAACTTAATCAAGTCCTTGTGGCCCACAGAATGTAAGAGGTCTAGAGTTCGCTGTGCAATCAGTTGGTGGATCGAGCCGTAACTAGACCAATACAGCCATCTCAGACACTTTCTTTTTCTGTATACAATCAGGATTCAACTTTTTCCCACTGGCTTTCACAAACGTTATCCAGGTGCGTGACAAACAGGTCACACAAAGTGATTGCTGGAGTATTCGCATAGATCTTAGATGACTCAGTTTGGAGTTACGTCAGCTCTCTTTACTTTTCTTGTTGACATATAAGGAGGGGGGAAAAACAATCATTGGATAATTCATGGGTGTTTCTTCTTTTTTCAAGATTCTTTCTCCCTTGAGGGAGACCCAGCTGCTCAGAGAACACTTGCTTCTCTGGGAACTAAGTGCCACCCAGACCAATGAAACCAGGGTGAAATGATCGAGTTCTGTCCCAGCTCTCTGGGTTCCCTCCGTGTGACCTTGGGGAAGCCTTTAACTTCCCTAGACGCTTGCTCTTCCGTCTGTATTAGAACCAAAAACTACAGTAATTACCAATCTATCAAAATGCATGTTAGGGTATTCAGACAAATTGGTAGATTTATGGCTCTCGGAAAAGATGCTACAAAACAACGTGGATTTATGAATTTGATATGTCGTCACTATAGCAACCATGAGCCATGCCTTTGATCCTGCATTTCCCTGACCGAGGGGTGCCGTCCTGCTCTCTGGCATCCTCATTTGGCCTACCATCTACCGACCTCCACGGCACATCTCGAACGGCACCGTCTCCGTGGAATCACCCACGGAGGCTTTGCTGACTGTCATCTCCCATCCCCTGCACTTGCCAGCACCTGTGTGGCACCCCGATTATTTGTGTGACTTTCATCATCCACTCTTCTTGTGAGGTTCTTCAGAACAAGAATTGTGTCTTAGTCTATTCATTTTTTTTTTTTTTGAGTCACCCTTAAATACCTGACACGAGGGCATGCTTTCATTGGGAACGCAATCGATAACAGCACATGGCCACATGCGGACTGCTGTACGCTAGCTGCTGTGAAGGCTTTACACGGACCTACTCACTTGATGGCACAACGGCCCTACGATGAGGAAACTGGAACACAAAGTCATTAAGTAACGTGCCCAAGGTCACACAGATTGTAATAAACAGGGAACGCGCACCCAGGCAGCCGGGCCCCTGAGTCTGCACTACTAACCGCTAGAGCGCTCTGCCTCCCAACTGAATGTGCAGAATTAAGAGAACTTTGGAGTCTTCAAACCATCCTCAGTCAATTTTTCACCTGATCCTCACAGCAAACCGGTGAGGTGGGCGGGAAGCTTTATCCCAATTTCAAAGATGAAGAAATTGGGCCATCCCAAGAGTCTCTCTGGAGGATAACTGGTGAAGTCAAAACCAGCATTTATATCTTTGATTCCTTTTCCTGTGTTCTTTCCTTTATACTACAAATTATTATAACAAGAATCTGGTCATGCAAATTAGGCCAATAGTCCTAGGTAGCTTTATAAAATCACTTATTTAGAAAATATTACTGTACCCCAATTAAATCACACAAAATTAAAGACACACAAAAGTAAAGGTACACAAGTTCAGCTAAATTTCTAAAGTAAAAAGGAATTTTGAAGATACAAATAGAAATAGGTAGAAAGGTCTCCACCAAATGTTATCAAATCTGATTTGACAGCAACGTGAATATGGAAAGAATCTTTGGGAATTCCTTCTAGACAAGTAAATAAATTGATATAAGAAATTATTTCAAAGACATAATGTAGTCTCTTACTGCCATAGAAATTAGGAATTCTACTCGTTCCAATGCATCGATATTAGAGTATAAATATACTTTTAAAAAATGCAAAGTGATTCAATTTTGGTAAGACTATTCCAAATCCTTATAAAGCATTCTTTTACTTTCTTTATCGTGCAACATGATCTTCGGCACCTCAAAATTACCTTTCAAAATGAAAAATAAGTTATCCATTATTATAAGTTTTGTATACTCTTGTCTTCTCTCTCAACGACTTGATATATTTGGTGAACACACACCTTTGGCTATCATCACCACTGTAGCTGGGGGCAGGGAAGAGAAATCGATTGGGGAAATTCCACTTGGAAGAGGAAAAGTTCAAGCATGCTCCAAAGCTGATAAATGATGTAAGCAAAGAAATGCAGCCAAGTGCATGAAAAACTAGAGAAAGGGCAGCAACCGTCAACTATCTCTAAACCAAAGAAAAGTGACTGCAACCGGCCCCAGAAGAATTCCAGGATGTATTTCCAGAAGTTATTAGACACTGAGATGGATTAGATGGGCAAGTGATAAAATTCGTCTCTAACAGTGTTAATAAGGAAAAGAGGAAAGGAAAGAAGGAAAGAGAGAGGGAACCGAGCAGGGAAAGGGGAAAGAAGAAAGGGAGGGAGGAAGAAAGGAGAGAAATCTACAAATTAACAAACATTAGTCCATTTAGAATAATCCTAAGCCTATTGCCAGGCTGACCTATTGAAGGCTGACCGTGCATGAAAGAAGGGAGGAAGGGAGGGAGGGAGGGAAGGAGGGAGGAGGAAAGAGGTGACAGATAGACAAACCACAAAACACAAAACACAAAAAAAATGATGCCAGTTCAGCATAGTTGTAAGTATAACACCAACTGAAGGTGGACCGTGTCATCCCATACGGCATGAACCTCAGAAGGTCCCTTCCGGCCCTCTGACATCCAACCCAATGGACTCCAGATGCTCCGCGTTGGAGCCACCTGCAAACACACCTTGGACCGAAAGGAAAGCAGATGCATCCCGGTTACTGTTCTGGAGGCTGCATTTGACCTGCCCAGAATCGTTGAGCTGCACGTCGTGGATGATCATCTCAGAGACGAAGTTGTCGCCCACGTCATAGCTCTCGGAGGTGAAGCGGTCGTTGGTGATGATGGGCTCCGTGGGCGTCACGCTCAGCACCACGGTGCCTTCCAGAGCCCACATGATGAGCTTCCAGCCCTGGGAGACGGTGCAGTTGAAGCGAGCCTCCGAGCCCTCCAGGACCGTTGCATTCTTGGGACCTTCTACGATTTGGTAGCCGGATCCAGAAGCTGGAAGACAACCACGTTTTCAAGTTGGTAAATGAATCAATCTACGTAAATCAGCTGTGCGGTTTCACCCTTCTGTATTCACAGTTGCAGCGCCCGGGTGTCCCATCCAATGGCTCAGACTCTGTGTGTCCTACTGGTCCTAACACCAGGTATCCCTGCTTCCAGCAGACACAAAGCCACCGCTGTGCCCCCCTTTCCACTCCACTCCCCTCAATCCATGGTCGCACTGGGTTGAGCAGTGTTCCCCAAAAATTCATGTCCACTGATCCTCAGAGTGTGACCTTTGAAAATATGGTCTTTGCAGACGCAATTAGTTAAGGATCTTAAGATGGAATCAATCTGGATTTAGGATGGACCCTAAATCCAGTCACAGGTGTCCCTACAAGAGAAAGGCAGAGGGAGATTTGGGCACAGAAGCACACAAATAAGAACACCATGGGAGGATGGAAGCAGAATGATGAATGATGCATCCGCAAGCCACGGAAGGCCAAGGATTGCCGGCAACAGACCCTCCCTCTGAGCCTCAGTAAGGAAACAGCCTATCTACTGGCACTACCCCAGGACTTGCAGTCACAGCAGCGGAGCCTGGACCCAAACTCCGACCTTCCCACTCTGAATTTCATGCTCTTTCCCCTCTGATGTCACTCAGAGTGACATCCTGGCAGACCACACACCTAGCTTTCTTCTCAACCGTGCATCAGTAAGACTGTGACACATTCCTCTTAGTCTCTGGTGCTGCGTGATCCAGGGCGCTGGCCAGCAGCCTGCCATATGCGTTGGTTGGGTGTCCCCAAATAACCGTGGCTCCCCTTTCCTTCCTATCTTGCAAGGCCAAGTGATAAGGCTGGTTCTAAAACAGTCTCATCACAGCCCTTGGGGTTTCTGGGGAGGAGCCAGGCTGGCGGACACACAGTGACACACTGACACTCACCTAAGCACCCAGAACACACTGCGGGGTGGCCCTGGCTCCCCCGGGGGGGACTCGCTGATGGGCGAGAGTGAGCTGCCGCACAACCGGCCCCACTGCAGCAGGAGCGGCATGGTGGCCAGGGTCAAGGAGGGGCCCTGGCTTGGCAGAGGCAGAACTGAGGAAGGGCGGAATTCACTAAGCCAATCTGGTGTCCGGGTAAGCACAATCTCTACTCTTTGCGTTGTCCCTCCCTGGGCATGACAGGAGAAGAGAGGAGTGACTCTAAAACACAACTCAGGGCAGGTCTTCCGCCCGACCCCTGGGGCAGGTCTCTCTGCTCCAAGATTCCTTTAATCTTTCATGTAAAAAAAAAAAATCTCAGGAAGGGAAATCAGAAACGATTCCCCAGGGAAGCCGCAGCCACTGGGCCAACTCGGCCCTTTCGATGAACCCCGAAGTGCATGTTAAGAAGGAGGCCTGGCGTGGTGGCTCACACCTGTAGTCCCAGCACTTGGGGAGGCCGAGGGGGGAGGATCGCTTGAGGCCAGGAGTTTGAGACCAGCCTGAGCAAAATCGAGACCCCCGTCTCCACTAAAGACAGAAAAATTAGCCAGATATGATGGTGTGCGCCTGTGGTCCCAGCTACTCAGGAGGCTGAAGCAGGAGGATCACTCGAGCCCAGGAGTTTCATGTTGCAGTGAGCTATAATGACACCACTGCACTCCAGCCAGGGCTACAGAGCAAGACCCAGTCTCAAAAAAAAGAAAAGAAAAGAAAAAAAAGAAGAAGAGGAGGAAGAAAAAGAGAAAAAAGAAATAGCCAAATCTACACCCCAAGGAAAGCAGGACAGGCCACTTCTCACTCCTTGCTGTAATGACCCAGCTCCTCCTGCACCTCTGCTTCAGGTCATGGGGATCACAGGGTCAGAGCCCCGCAGGATAGGGCAGGCAGTACCAGGGTGGGTGCGCCCCAGGCTGGCCCTCCCAGGACCTCTTCCCAGGCAACTTCCTCAGAATAAGCAAACCCTCTGAAACCGTAGTTCCTTCCACTGCGTTGTGTGCGACGGTGAGATTATTTCACTCCCAAGCCAGTCCTTACACGCCCCACGGACTGCACGTGTGACCAAGGAATCAGCAAATATTAATACACGTAGGCTCCGTACCCTACGCTGCAGCTGGGGAGGTGGAAGAAAGGGAGGAAGGAAGGGAAGTCCTTGAGTTGCATTTGACCTTACAATTAATCAGGAGGCACCAAATCCTAAGCCCGAATGCCCCTGACATGGTGCTGGCTGTCCTTGCCCAGGTAAACTGCCCTCCGGCTACGCCTGGAGACTCCGAAGCTGTATTTCCAGTAATCTGAGGTCCTGAATCTCATTCCTGTCTCATCTGTGTCTTATCAGTGGTGGGGCGTGTAACCCTGCCCTACGCAGAGCAAACACGCGAACAGCAAATAAGACCTTTGTCAGTCGCCTACCTCACCTCGAAACCTCCCTTTAGCCTTTGCTCCGCCTTCTCCTCTGTAGAGCAAAGAGGCAGACAGGGCAGGGCAGTGAGAGAGCTCCTGCCCGGGACCCTCCCTGCGGCCACCGGCGACACTGTCACCCAATACCAGGTCCCAGCCTCTGCTGTCCCCATGATGCCCTTGTAGGAGATTATCCACATGGAAGATTCTCATTCATGCCAACTCTCCCCAGCTCACAAATCCACGTCTCCGCCCCGGCTTCCTGCTTTCTCTCTTGGCCGCCCACGAGGACTGCAAAGATTCCGTTTCTTCTACTCACTCCACCCTAATGTCTGCAAAGCGTAAATCACCCACACGGTGGCTCGCTTGCCAGCCTCTGTGGCTCCTGCCTGTCCTCCCCAAGTTGACACTAAATACAAGTGTCATTCTTCTGCCACGCCTGCTCCCAGCTCCCGATTCTCTGGGGCATAAGGGGCTACACCCACCCCGCCTCTTTGGGCCTCCCTGGCTACATCTGAGGAGCCCTCACCTCTCCTCTCTTCCCTGGAGTTTGTAATGGATGGGAGCGCCAGACCGGAGATGTAGGTTGACAGGAGGAAGGGAAATGAAATGGAGGGCAGAAGAGAAGGGCTTTGGTGACACAGCTTCAGAAGGAAACGATGGGAGTCAGGATGTGTCAGACGTGGGAACCCACAGGAGGAAACCGAGAAGTGAGGGGGGTCCTGGGCTGGCCCAAGCTGCCCCCAGGTCCCGCTGATGGTGGCAGGAGTCAGTGTCCCACTGAGCCACCCCCACCCCCCCTAACCTGTGGCAGCCAGAGGGGGATTCTCAAAACACGAATCTGAGCTGGGACCCCTCCCCTACTTCCACCTCCACACTTTGAAAGATCAATGTCGTTTAGGATAAAAACCAGATAATCCTTAACATTATCACATTTTAAGACCCAACTTAGCTCCACATCAACTTTCTCCCTAGCTGCAATTTGTCCTAAACTCCACCCTCCCGCCACTGGACCGTCTAATTTATCAAACTCACCAACTCTTTCTGGCCCCAGGACCTTGGCACATGCAGTGACCAGCCTGGAGTGCCAGCCTCACTTGCTCCTCAGCTGCCGGCCCTGTCATCTCCTCCCCAGGGAAGCCTTCCCAGACCACCCTATCTGGGCTACAATTCTAGAACAGGGTCTCAAAGCAGCAAAGCAACTGTCACAGCGTGGTTTTATATTTATTTTTGCTCACAATTTCATACTTGTTTTCCCGACCAGGCTCTAACCCCTGTGTTTGCAAGGACTATGCCTGGTTTTACTCGTCCGAGGGCCTACGACTAAGTGGCATATAACAAGGGTCCAGTGAATATTCACTGAGTGAAGAGCAACGTGGCTGAGTTCTGTACAGCCCATTGTACGGTAAGCAAGGTGGAGGGGGCGGGCTGGGTGCACACAGAGGCTGCTCTTGGCTATTCAGAGCCAAGTCTATAAATGAAGACGATTCTGCCCACGGGACTTCCCAAGATGAATCATCGGAGGACTTCAGTGTTCATTACAAATGTGGGGATGACCCCGTCTCCCTGGGGGCTCTGGAATTAGCCCATAATACTCTCCTCTCCGAGAATAGCCATCTCCAGGCCTCAAGCCAGAGCCTCTCTGCCCTCAAAACAGTACTTAAGCCTCAGCTTCCCCAGGGAAAAGTCTCAGAAACACCAGACCCAGAGTCCATCAGTTGCCCACCAAACCTTTGGGAGAGATTTTTGTCACCATGGCCAAAATAGGCTCCGATGGTACCTTGTGCCCAAGATGTATATCAAGGGGGGTTGCTAGCCCCACTCTCAGCCTCTAAGCTCTGCACAAGCAGGGACCTTGTTTTCCTCTCCGCTCTGCAAACAGTTGTTTAACAAGCACCCCCGAGCACCTTGTACTGCTTACCATACAGCTTGCAAACGTCTTTGCCCCCAAACACAGTTCGACACCACAGCCTGGCACTCACAGACTAAGGTATAAACGCATCCAAGCCAAGATTTCACAAAACAGTTCTGCATGCAACACACTCTGATATTTCCTGTTCTATTTTATTCCATTTTATTTTTTCAAATGTTGTCAGGACCAGAGTTTTAAAACACACTGTGTAGCCATCCAAAATAGAGAACACACATAAAGTACAGAACAAGAGAAACTCGTCTGTGCAGTGAGAAGTCAGAATGATGGTCCCTCTGGGGAGGGGGTGGTAGGACACAGGAAGGAGCTGCTCAAGGAATGTTTCTGTCTCAACATCATTGACGCGAATGTGCCCAGTTTGTGAAAACTCATGGAGCTAAACCTTTAGGATGGGTGCCCTTTTCTGTACGTATTTAATATCTTATTCCTCAATACATGCCTTCAAATCCCTGCAGTAAAGAACGCAAGAGGGGTTTATAATCTGGCTGGGAAAGCAAGACTCACACCCCTGCAGCAATGGAAACAAGACAAGACCTACTTAAAGCTAAAGCTGGTTGTACACACTCCAGCCCCGCCAAGGAGCCTCCAGCCTGCATGCTGTGTCTTTTGCAAAGCAGAGTCTGGGCAGGAGACCCAGGCCTTGCACACCCTTGAGCCCATTCTGACTGATACCCGGGCTGGTGAGGAAGGGGAGGCATCACAGGAAACAGGCCCCTCACCCCATCAATAAACAGGAACCGTGATTCTCAGCCTGAGAATGACAGGGTCTGGCAGGCTTCAGGGAGGAGGTGATGCCTGAGGCAGGTCTTCCTTGGAAGCCAGATAGAAACTGAAGAGGTGAAAACCCAGGTAGGGGAGGGGACATGTCAACAGGTGCAAGAACTGGTGGGAAGGAGCCTGAGTCAGGCTCCCAGGACAGTGACGACGGTGGGGGCTCCAGAGCACCTGGAGGAAACAGACCCCCCTGAAGAGATGGCCGAGGGAAAGGGACACAGTGGGAAATGCCTAAGGAAGACCCTCTGGCAGCTGTGTGCCCCACGGCCCCCTGTGGTCCAAGTGGGTGCCCACGAACAGTCCAGGTAACCCTTACCTGCCAGCCCGGCCAGGACGCCCAGCACGGTCAGGAAGCCTTCCCAGCTGCCCTGCATCTCCGCATGGTCTTCCTCGCCCTGGGAAAATAAAGCAAGCAGGTAAAAGCCCACACTGACGAGTGTCCGCCCTGCAGAGGTCTTCTGTGCCCTGCCAGCTCACATGTGCCCACAGACACGGCGGATCGGCACGTCTCAGGATGGTCAGCAGCAGCCTCACCTGGGAATGCATCAGAAAAGCACGTTCTTGGGCCCAGCTCAGACCACCTGGGGGGTGGGCCCAGCAATCCGTATTTAAATAAGCCTCCCGGGAGATTCTGGTGCTCGCCAAGTCTGAGAATCACTGAATTAATGATCCTACTCCCCGGTAAGCCTGCATATACGTGGAGGGTACAGATGGAACAGCCTGAGCTCTGAACTACGGAGCGAACTGCAGAGCCTGGGCTTGCTGCTATTCATTTCAGTCCCTCGTCCTGAGAAAACCATCCTGCCACGTTTGAGCTCGCATTCTCGAAAGGGAAGACAAGCAACACAAGGAACGAATAGATTACAGAGCCTATTAGAAGGTGGCAGTAGGTGTGGAGAAACTAGAAAGGGGGGTGTGCGTGGGGCGGGTTGGCTATCAATTCCGCAGGGTGGTCAGAGACAGGCTCCCGAGAAGCTGCGCGAGGGATGGTGATGAGGTGGGGCCTCAGCCACCTCCCCTGACATCTGTTGGAAGAGCTCTCCCTGCAGAAGAAGCCACAGGTGCAAAGGCCCTGGGGTGGGACCATGTCCGGAAGGTCTGAGGAAGTACAGAGAGGGCTTGTGGCAGAGGGGGGTGCCGAAGGGGTAAGGTCAGAGTTAGGGAGGTCAAGGTGGACTGAGTAAGGCCAGGCCAGCTGCCTGGCCTTTGAGGATCCTGCCGTGTACACCTCTTGGTCCTTCCTTCCGACCCCTCTGATCTTTGACAACCCTCCTGCTCACCCTGCAGTCCCGCATTTTTTCTCTTTGCCTTTCCCTTCTCCCCTGGGACTGGCCTATTCAAGGCACTCGCCACTACTGCTTGGTCCCACTGGAACACTTAGGGCTAAATCCCCTGTGTGCTGGCACACCAGGACCTGTCTGCCAAAACAATGCTCCTCAGCCTCAGGAAAGGGTCTCCTCATTTCAGACATCCCTCCATCTCCCCACCCCCGATGCGTGGAGCCCAGTGACCTGGGTGGTTCTCACGCTGGCTGTCGCATCCACACAGGTTCCGCAGCCTTGCTAGGGCGGTCCACCTGTCCCTCTGAAATAGGAGGTGCCAGGTCCCATCAGAGACCCCGAAGTGAGATTTTATAATGTGTTGACACACACATCCAGGGCTCCGACCTCCCTTTTTCTCAGGCAGGCCCTAGAAGACAGACCCCACAGCCAACCCAGGAGTGGAAATACAAGAACTGAAATCAGGATGGGAAACAACTGCCACACATCAGCTCGCAGGTATCTCCCCGACCTGCCGAATAAAACGGAGTGTCAGTGAGAAGGGTCGCAAAGATGCTCGGGCCCACAACCCACGCCCGACACAAAGGCACGTTGCTGGGCATCCACCACTCATGAGAAGGAAGGTGGAGTTTCCACCCTTGTTTCTATGATGTCTTTGGAAAGCCAAAGTGAGCAGGTGCACTAAACTATACGCATGCCACGGTTTGAAATATGTGTGCCGCAGTAGCATTCCACTGTGGAACCCAGCCCCTTGTAATAGTCTGAAATAGACTCAGCAAATCCCTAAAAATCGGTCTCGATAGCAAGTTATGCAGCAGCTGCACACAACCAAAATGAAATCACAGCCTTCCGAGACTGACCCAAGATCCAGGATCATTAAGCGCCAAATAAATCATTTCCTAATTTTCAAGCTTCAATTAACACAACTCCACAAGCAAACTGCTCTACCAGTCACCCGGAACTCCAGGCTCTGTCAGAGAAAGGAGGAAAAATGAAGCCATCTCGTTATGAAAGTTTACACATTTTACCGAAATCAATCATACCAAGCGTGGACCCGGCGCTGTTGGAACTGCAGCGATGGATTAAGGTCCATCAGGAAATACTTCTCGTCACTGATAAGCAGGTAGCCGCAGACGCAGAGGGAGAACAGATTACTTAACTCATTAAACGCCCCGTCTGCCAACATGCTCACACGTCATTCAATCTCTGCGTGAGAGAAGAGTCCGGCAGAAGCCACAGGGCAGGCAGTGCGGGGACTCGCCCAGAGCTCCGGGAACGGAGTCAGGAGGTTACTATCGCATGGGTTTATGACGGGATGGCATTTGAAGGGTGTGTGCAGTTGGGACGCTGTCACAAAGCTGACTTCAAGTTTAACTGACACCAGATGAATTGCTTTGATTAAAAGAGAACATACGCCAGGCATTGTTCGTTAATATCTCTGTGGGGTAGTTTGAGCGGGACGTGAGATTTGACTTCTCATTCATTTCATCATGGCAGACTTGAAGTACCTACTTTTAGTTGAAAAACTGCTAAGTCTTCTTAAAGTCCTCAGTCATCAAATTGTATGAAACATGCAGGATTTAAACCCCACGCCAATTCCCGAAGACTCCAGCTCTGTGTGCCCCTCCATTCAGGGCCTGCCTTCTCAGAACTCCAGAAACTTCTGAAGGACTCTGCGTTCCCTGAGCCCTTCCCTCTGGAGGGGAACGAGTCTGCCCGGTGGACAGCCCGGGTCCCGCGTCACAGTAATTTTCCGGCGTTTGACTCCTGACTCCCCAGATTCCAGCCGAGTCTCAGCTTTCGGCCATGCCCAAGTGACAGTCACTGATGAGAAACTGTCGCGCATTCCTGAACTCTCAGAGAAGCCCACTCCTTTAATGTTTAACCCTGTGGAAGCTGCAAAACAAAGGTCATGTGTGTGATCACCGGCACTTTCCGGGAACCCGGCAGGAGAAAGCCAGGAGGCAAAGGCCGGCCCAGGAGGGCCGCAACCCCGACTCGTCTCACCTGGGACAGGTAAATCTCCTCCTCGGGGCGTCAGCGAAGGATCTCCCTTTCCTAAAGGCCTCCTGGCTGCGCCCGTGCTCCCCGCAGACGTGGGGACAGGCTCCGTCTGGCCTAGAGATCCTGATCCCTCTGCGCCAGGGAAGCGGAAGTTGCTCGGCAGTGGCTCTGTCGGGTCAGGGCCGTGCCAGACACACGGCAGGGCCCCCGCGGGCCCCACGCTCCAGGAAGGCGTGAGCACGTCAGAGGGCGGCTTTCCCCGTTAATCATCAGCCAGCCCCGCCCGGCAGCCGCTGCAGGAAGTGCAGGCCCAGGCTGGGCGCGCAAGGGCCTCCGGCCGGCCTGTCCTCCCGGCTGGGCCTCAGCGGCCTCTGCCTCCTCTTCCTCCCGGCAGACTTTCTCGAGTCCTCCAGAGCCCAGACCCCGCGCAGGCCCACCCCGGCCCCACTGTTCGCTCCCGCCAGCCCCCGGTAGAGTCTGGCCCGGCCGCCTGCGAAGGCCCAAGGGCTGGAGAAACCGGTTCCTTCTCCCAGCCAGCCACCTGGATATCCACAAGAACAAGTCCTTTTAAGAAAGAAAAAATGTCCTGAGGGCGAAGTCCTCTGGAACGTGACAGCCCTGGGAGTGAAGCACAGTCTCCTGTGGACGTTCGCCTGCGAGCTGCTGGGGAGGGCAGATGCCCGGCTCCTCGGCTCTGCTCCCCGTGACTGTTTCTGGAAAAGACTGTGAAAAACAGGAATTGATAGTAAGAGAATATACTTTGCTTTGTATGAGACGAATTGTTTAAGATTAGAGATTAGAGAAAAATGTGCTCTCTCTGATTCTAACTGATGCTATTTGCTTCTGTGACCGTGCTCGCTTTTAGTTGTTTGTTAAATGTAGTTAATCAGAAACAGGAATGAGAGCAGGAGTGACTCCATGACAGGCTGAACTTCCTGGAGTAGGCCTAAGTTTCGGTTTTCCCGAAACGACACCGCCCTTTCCCCCTGAAATGACGCTGACCTCAACTGGCGCGGGCGCGAAAATCCCGAGGCTTGGAGCCACTTTTAAAGGAACCAATCAGGAGCCAACACGATCAGCCACTTTTAAAGGAACCAAAACTAAGGAGGGGAGGGGGGAAGGTGTGCCCAGTGTGTCATGTGAAACCTGTGTCTCGTGTGTAAAACAGAAAAAGGTATAAAAGCTTAACCTCTACCCCAAGGCGGGGTCCTAGCCCTTAAAAGAGGCCACTGCGTTGGTGCTCTGGGACTTGGACCCTAGCTCGAGCTAGCCAATAAACTCCTTTGCCATTTGCAGCCTCGGTGACTCTGCCTCTCTGTTCCTGGGGCCGAGGGGAACCAGCTCTAACAACTGTCTCCCCAAATCCTGTTAGTTAGCATCATATTCGACTGTCCGCTTTTTATCAGTTCTTTGCGAATACCTGGCTTGTCGCCCCCATTCCATTTTAATCTCGTCAGGGGCCTCAAGTTCAAGGACATCTGCACATAACAGGCACCACCTACGTTGTAGCTCACATAAATAAAGTGAGACGCATTTGCATCCATTGCAATGCAGAGTAAAAAATAAATTTAAAAAATTGAAAATAAAAATAAAGTAAGACACAAAAGCAAATAAATGGGGGCCGAGGAGAAGAATCCTGTTCCTTCCGTTGAAGGGGATCAGAATGCACCCCCCAAAATATGCCACTTTGGCACAAAGATTATTTTAAGTTGGAAACAATTGAGATTCAAGAGATGCAAAAAAAAAAAAAGCCTTCTCAGAACTTCCCTTATGTGACTAAAAGCAGAAACTTCTGGGAAATAAAGTTGCCATAAATTCCTCTTCAGGGTGGCTCTACTCCCAGAAAAGAGAATGAGAATAAAACCTACCCTAGATCCCTTCTTCACGGCAGCATCGTGACCTTGAAGAGGACAGAAAAACCATTCACGCATGTATAGACAAATGTTATCACCAACATTTTTACTTCCCATCCATTCTGCTGAAAACCTGTTTGTCTCTCCTAAAGAAACGCATTCGTTCTTCCCATAAGAAGCCTTTCTCCCCCTTCCCCTTTCCCTGCCAACTTAGATATATTAATCTAAGCCTTTAACTCTAACCATTAAATGAGACACTCACTTTCTCTGTAGGCTCCCACATGCTTTTGACATAAATCTTTTTCTGCTGCTAATCTGTCTTTTAAATATCAGTTTAGTTCGCAGGCCCCAGGCACTGAACCTAAGAGGATGGGGGAAAATTATTTCTTTCTCCTGCTGCACAGTAACTGGACGTTTTGGTCTCATGTGTATCCTTTTTAGCCATCCCAAGTAACTGTATCAGGATTAGGTCAGCCGTACTTCACATTTGGTGAACCCTGAAATTTACCTCCCCTAACTTCACTGGCTCTGTGTCCTTTCTCCTGGTGGAAACTCAGTAGACCACAACTGCCATTAAAAAAAAAAAGTCATATTGAAACATCTTCCCTTTTACAACTAAGACATTATTTTTGAGCTTCTACTACATGTCTCCCCAAAATTCACATGTTGAAGCCCTAACCCCCAATGTGATGGTATTTGGAGATGGGGCCTTTGAGAGGTAATTAGGTCATGAGGGTGGAGCCCCCATTGTAACTGGCTCCATGAACAAATGTCAGTGACCCCTGCGTGCTTTTTACAATCCTCTCCCTTAACTATGAATACTTGACCTTTTGAGTTGTTTCCCAGAAACGATGGACTCAAACTCCTGGCCTTGAGTGATCCCTCCCGCCTCGGCCTCCCAAAGTGTTTGTGAGCCACCCCTGCCTGAAATGATGGATTTCCTGCAAGACAAAGGAGTTGATGATGCCACCCCCTCAACCTGCCCCAAAGCACATGGCCGCTCCTTAAAAAGCCCACGATCTCCATGAGTCAGAGAGACGGATTTGAGGCAGCTTCTCCAGTTCTCGCCACAAGACGTCTGTCGTATTAAAAAAATTTCTTTGTTCCTTGGCGATCCTCATCGTCTCAATAATTGGATCTCTGTGTGACAATCAAGTGGACCTAGACAGAAACCCCTTTGCAGTTTCAACAGCACCATGATGGAATTAGGGTCCTTGTAAGAATAGGAAGAGACAGAG
>NW_012139191.1:3587217-3588020 GCF_000956105.1 Propithecus coquereli | reverse complement strand
GTAGAAAATGTATAAAATTCAATAAAAATACAGAGCAGAACCCACAACCTTGACACTAAGAAAAACCCTCAATAAAGGGTTTCTCACAAAGCCTTCCACTCCATATGTGCGTTCGCGTGTGGGTGCATCCGTGCATCTGTGTGTGCTGTGTGTAATTTTCAACTTTTTACTGTAATTTTATATTGAAAAATCTCATTTTTCACTGCATCCACTGGGTTGAATAGTCTCCACCCAAAATTCTTGTCCACCCAGAACCTCAGAATGTGACCTTATTTGGAAATAGCGTCATTGCAAATGTAATTAGTTAGACGAAGGTGGGGTCGTATTAGAGCGTGGTGGGCCCTAATTCACTATGACTGGGGTCCGTATACACAGAGGGAAATTTGGTCACAGAGACACCCAGGGAGAAAAGGCCACACGAAGACAAAGCTGAGATGAGAATGATGCAGCTTCAAGCCAGGGAACGCCAGGGATTGCCAGCAATGACCAAAAACTAGGAGGAGGCAAGGAAGAATTCCTCCCTAGAGGCTTCAAAGGGATTCTGGCCCTGCTAACACTCTCATTTCAGACTTGCAGCCTCAGAAATGTGACAGAATACACTTCTGCTGTTTGAAGTCATCTAATTTGCGGCGCTTTGTAACAGCATCCCTGGGAAACTATTAATAATACACCCACTTAACCAAATGACCTCAGTGTTTTTCCATAAATTTCTGTATTCTTATGAAATAATTTTAAGTCACTAAACACTATCATGTTTTATGGATGTACCATTAGTTATTTAAAGAATTCTTTACTATAAACAT
>NW_012139191.1:3583837-3587167 GCF_000956105.1 Propithecus coquereli | reverse complement strand
TGTGACAATCAAGTGGACCTAGACAGAAACCCCTTTGCAGTTTCAACAGCACCATGATGGAATTAGGGTCCTTGTAAGAATAGGAAGAGACAGAGGAGAGACCTAGCTCACTCTCTCCCCCACACGCAGGCACCTGGGAAAGGCCGTGGGAAGAGCACACAGGGAAAAGGAGACCGCCTACAAGACAGAAAGGGAGTCCACGCCAGACAGGAGTCTACTGGAGCTTGGTCTTGGACTTGTGGCCTCCAGAACTGTGAGAAAAGAAAGAAATCTCTGTTGTTTAACCCCACTCTTTGTGGTATTTGGTTGTGGCCACCCAAGCTAAGATACTAGCCATTCTTCCTCCACAGAAAATGACCAAATCTGAAAATCTCTATTTTGAGAGGTATAATCACCAATACTAAATTATAAATATTTTATCCTTCAGAGCTTTAGTGTTATAATAAAAGCCACTTTTAATAGGAATAACTTTTTTGCCTGAGTTTTTTGTCCACACTCTGTGTTTCTCTGCCTACTCCTTACTGAAACCATTTGCATTCCTGAATTTCATTGTCCCTGGACATTAGCAATGAGCTCAAAATATCACACATTCAGGAGCTGTCACCCTAGGTCAATCTGATCGGGGAAAGAAAGCAGTAGGAAGTCCACTTGAAAAATAAACTGAACGCACAAGTTATGTTAATGGCTGGACTTCCCTATTAATTTAAAATTATACAACCACCCATTTGGTTTGCTCAAAGAGCCCTAGAATTTTAGGTTAACAATTCTGGTCTTGTGTCTGGTTCTGTGGGTTTGTTTATGCACGTAATGAGTTTCCACAATCCTTATTAATTTGCATGTAACTTTCATCACTCTTAAGTAATTAATTCAGTAATCAGTTCTGCCAAGTCAGTGCTGGCAAAAGAGCATCCCCTTCAGAGTTACCTAGGAGTCAAGGCCCCTTCTAAGTTCCTGACATCCATGGGCCTGGTTAGTTGTAATGCCCACTAATTTCATGCAGTGAATATTTCGAAAGTGCTTAATATTTGCCAGACAGTCTCCCAGCGTGTCACCAAGCCAAGTGCCAGCCCTCACAGCGCTTGCACCCTAGTGAAGAGAAATACACGGTCCCCCTTCACTGAGGGTGTGCTAGGAGCTTCCCAGAAATGCTCTTGCCAGGCAAGGCCTGATGAATATTTTGCTCGTTTGAAAGGTGGATAGGGGTGTATTAGAAATCATAATAATAAGCAATAATAATAATGAAAACAAAAACAACAGCAAACGCTTTTGGAGCGTGTACAATATGCTGGGTCATGACTACGAAAGCTTTACATTATTAGCCTTATAGAAGCCTCTAGAAATCCCATGAGCTCATCAGCTGCATTTTATCAACAAGTAAATTGAGACAAGAGCATGGTGAGAAACAACCCCCTTCAAAAGATCCCTCTGAGTTATCAAAGTATTTAGTTTTTAGTAATATTTATGGGTCATTTATTGATTAAAAAAAAATTTGAACCTCTAGGCTAAAGGGGATCAGAATACTCCTTGGTATCTGGGCAGCAGGGTGGGTGGAAGGAGGCCAGGGGCCCCTGAGGAAGTGCTAGAGGTGGGTGGGTCTTGAACAAGAAGGGAGCAAGGGGTGGCTTCAGATGAGCCCCCAGGAAGCCAGACCAGAGGGCACACTCAAGAGCTTGGTTTTTATCTTCAGTTATGAAAAGGAATGTTGGGAAAAGCTATGGGAAAAAAAAATCAAAATGAACAAAGAAGATTGCGGGGCTAGGCTATCTGACTTAATAGGGCCTGAGCTGTCCTTGGGCGATTTACAGCTCTGAGCTAGGAGGCGCTGACAGCAATGCAAATGTGTGTAAGAAATCATTCTTACGCACAGAGATGCAAGTGAGCTTTGTCTGGTGGAGACGCAGTTGATTCTTGCCCTGCGGATACCGACCTGTTTTGCTTCTATTTATAAATTTTCAGCATTCATGATGGCATTACATATGTGTATTCTTTGAGTTCTCCATTGAATCTGTTATAATATCTTGCTCGTTCCTTCATTAATTGATGAGTTAAATAAAATCTCTGAAACCAGTTCATTGTAGATTTGTATGACAGCCATGATGTTATATTTATCCCATAAAAATCTTTTAACAGGAGCCTTTTGAGGAATTTAGGTATATGAGGAATCTAGGTACAGTCTCTGTAGAATATTTATAAAATATTAAGTCATAGGTTAAATTAACTTAAAGGGCCAATATTTAACTTTTTTCACCTACAGAAAAATCAATTTCTTATTAGGCTCAACTTAATATACAGAAGAAAATAAAGACCATTTGTAATCTCAATATCACCCGTAGGTAAGCATTATGAATTTTTAATGAATATCCTCTATGATTTGCCTTGGCACAAAAGTGATGCATAGTCACATAGAAAAATTAGGCCATGCAGAGAAGCAAAAAGAGGAAAATTTTTAAACAGATTGCTCTTAAGAGCACCCTGCAGAGACAAGCACTTTTAACAGCATGGCATGTACCTCTTTTAAAACGTTCGTATTGTGCCCACTGTTTAGTAACCAGATTTTATGTACTTAATATATTACAAATGTTCACCCCAACCCCCCATCAGTAAACACTCACGTTATTTTTAGTGACTAAGCTAAGCCCATCGACTGGAGGTAACAGCACTTGCCCGAGGAGCTTCCCACAGAGGAGATTCGGGCAGCTTGTGGTGCAGGTTTTACCACGGCGAGTGGTGGCGAACACCGTCACGGCCGAATCCAGAGGACACGACTAATGCTTTCTTAGGACTGAGCCTGAAAAACGCAACTGCCGCTGTGCAGTCGGTAAAAAGATCAGTGGTTCCCAGAGTCAGAGAGGGAGAGGGACAAGCAGGCGGAGCACAGAGGACTTTCAGGGCAGTGACACTGCTCTGTATGATGCTGCAATGGTGACATGTCCTTATGCATCTGTCCAAACCCAGAGCGTGCATCTACAGTGCGCCTGAGGGAACTGTGGATGCTGGGTGACACGACGTGGCAGTGTGGTTCCTCCACGGCACCAATGCGCTGCTCTGGGGGGGTGTCGGCAATGGGGGAGGCTGTGTGTGTGGGGACTGGGGGTACGTGGGCGCTCTGTACTTTCTGCTCAATTTTGCTGTGAACCTACAACTGCTCTAAAAAATAAACTCTATTTTTTAAAAAAATTAAGTTGCTGGGTCATAAGACGTGCACATTTTGAGAAGTCTGAAATATTGAATGTTAGACAAGACTCTCCCAAGACGGTCATCGTCCCCCTAGCAAGTAATGTCCAGTGGGCTCAACACCAGCAGTTATTTTCATTTTTGACAAGTTGAATG
>NW_012139191.1:3554544-3582342 GCF_000956105.1 Propithecus coquereli | reverse complement strand
CAGGAATGTCACAGGCAATGCCTTTAATGATTTTATTTAAGTTATCTTATCACCAGCGACATAATTAGCAATTGTGGTTTGAGGGCAAGAAGCAGAAAGTTCATCCTCTGTTTAGACCGCCCCAAAACTTAGTGGCTTAAAAGAGGAACGATCATTTATTTTGCAATCTGGGCAGGGCTCCATGGAGATGGCCTGTCCTGCTTCATAAGGTGTCTCCTGTCTAGCCTTCACCCCCATTACCTGGGGCTAGAGGATCTGCTTCCAAGGTGGCTCCTTCACCGGGCTAGGACGCTGGTCCTGGCCATTGACTAGCGGCTTTGTCGTGGCTGGGCTGAGGATCTTGAATCTTGTCCACCTAGTCCTCCTGTGGGGCTGCTTGAGCTTCCTCACAGCATGGCAGTGGCTCCAGGAGCAACTGTGCCAAGAAACAATAAATGAAAGCTCTAGTCCTTAATAGCCTGGACCTAGAAATTGGCACACTGTCACTGTATCAGTTTTCTATTGCCAAATAACAAACTATCACAAATTTAGTGGCTTAAGCTATCAGAAAATTTAAGACAATACCCATTTACTGTCTCACAGTTCTGTGGGTAGAAGTCCAGGCAGGGTTGGCTGGGTTCTCTGTGTAGGGTCTCATAAGGGCACAATCAAGATGTCAGCTGGGCTGGGTTCTCTAGAAGCTCTGAGAATGAATCCACTTCCAAGTTCATTCAGTTTATGAGCTGAATTCACTTAGGGGCTGCTCTCAGCTCCTAAAAGACACCCGCATTGGTTGGCATGTGGCCCCTCCATCTTCAAAGCCAGCAACGATGCATCATAAGCTCCTCCTGCTTCAGATCTCTGACTTCCTCTCTGCTGCTGGCCAAAGAAGAACTCTCTGCTATTAAAAGGCTCATGTGATTAGACGAGGCCCATTCAGATAATCTCCCTTTGACCCTGGAACATAGCAAAATCACAAGAGTGACATGGTACCGTATTCCCAGGCTCTCCCCAGCTCAGAGTGCAGGGGATTATGTGAGGATAACATCATCGGAGGACACTTGAGAAGTCTGCCTACCCAGGGTACTCTATTGGTCAAGCAGTCACAGGGTCCAGATACAGGGAGAGGGGACTTAGACCTCTTGATAAACCTGCCTCTCAGTGGAAGAGTATGGAAGAATTTGGGGGTTATCTTTTTAAATAACCACATCCTCAAATTGTTTGGGCTGTGAGGGGAGGGTGTGGGGGAGTGGGGGCAGGTGGCCCGTGCTTACAAAAGACATCCCAGACAAGCAGGCTCCCAGCCCTGACCTCCGGCCTCAGCTGCCCACCGGGTGACAAGGAGGCCTTGCCGGAACATTCTGGTTTTGTCAATGGGGAAAGAGTGGTGTTTGCTAATGAGAGGGCTTTAAAATGTGCAAAATCTTTTAAAAGCACTAGTTTGGGGCCTTCTGTTGGTACCCGGGCCCCAGGCCAGGAGCTGCCCACTCAGTGATTACTCTGTGCGTAGCATGGTGTGTTGGTTCACACGCTAACAGTTGGGCAAAAAGCAAACAAAAAGGAGACCTTGAAAGTCAGCTGAGATTTTCAAAGACAAGTAAAACACATTTTGAAAAAGAATCATAAAGCATAAAAAAGTATAAATTGCCTTTGGAACATCGTAATCTAATCTACTCTATTTTATTTTTACTGAAGAACTCTCATTTTGGCATGTCGAAATGGCTTGCCACATCACAGGTGTGCGCCGCTGAGAAATGACCACGTGGCTTATTTATTTATTTACTTATTTATTTTTAATTTTATTTTGGCAATTAGCGCTGTGCAAAGGGCTGGTAGTTGCTCAGGAATGAAACTCCCTGGTTACTACTGTTGGCTTCAGCAGTGGAATCTTTCTTGCTTCTGAGGATGAGAATTAAATTTACTTTGACTTCAGCTGTTAATATCCACCCAGCGAGCTGTCGTGGGTTGAACCGCGTCCCCCAAAACAGACATGCTGAAGCCCTAACCCCCAGTACCTCAGAATGTGACCTTACTTGGAGATCCCGGGGTCTTTGCAGGGTTACAAAGTTAAAAGGAGGTCATTAGGGTGGGCCCTAACCCAGCGTGACTGGTGTGCTTAGAAAAGGGGAGATTTGGCCTCTGAGGCGGAGGCAGAGAGGAAAGACGTGTGAACGTGGTGACCCGGGGGACACCGCGTTGGCACAGGCAGAGAGGAGGACTGTGCTGCCACACCAAGGACCGTCTGGAGTGAACAGCAGCAGGAAGAGGCACGGAAGGAACCTTCCCTTATAGCTTTCGGGGGCAGCATGACCCTGCCGACACCTTGATTTCTAACTTCGAGCCTCCGGAACTGCAAGAGGACGTGTTTCTGTCGTTCTAAGCCCCCCAGGCTGTGGCACTGTTGGCGGCGGCCCTGGGACACCAAAGCCCAAGCGAGGGCTGAACTCCTCTCTCCAGCTGCTCTCCACGGAGAGGGCTGGTGTCCGATTAACTTTCCTGTCTCCTTTCTCTCGTACCACGCTTGCCTTTCTTCACCTGGTGCATTTGCTTCAAGAATCAAAATCCAGGTCAGTGGGTTGTTGGGGGTTTTTGTAATATCCCAAGATTCCAATGGGCTGTTTTTAGGAGATCATATTCCAAGTCTTGAACTGGCTTAACAATCCTTTCTCTTCCCTCTTTACTTGTTTGTGTATTTTGCGCATCCTCCGGGCCAAGAGCTGCTGACTTGGGTATCTGTGCTCCACATTTAATGTACTCTTGCCATCCCACAGCCCAGCTGCCCTCTCTCTGTGTTAAGGAAACTTTTTATTGTTGGCCTCTTCTGAATTCAGGGACTACAACGTGCCCCCTTCATATTCCGCACACTGCTTGACACAGCGACACACACAAAGGTGCCCCATGCATATCTGCTGGCGTCCTCAATGCCCAGGTCCTCTGCCCCATGGCACTAGAACCCCTACGTTTACCTGGGCAAAAAATACAGACTGCGTTTCCCAGCTCTCCCTTGCAGCTAAGTGTGGCCGTGGTGCAAATTCTGACCAATGGGATGTGCATAGATCCTGCCCTGAGTGACAATTCTGTTCTCTTTCCCTTTTCGCCGCCTTCCAACTGGCTGGAGAGTGGAGTGTTATGCACAGAAACAACATCCTAGGGGCGGCGGAGCAGCAGACCCAAGGAATCTGGGCCCTCGAGAGCTCTGAAGAGCAGGACTGCCCCACGTGTAGCTTTTTGTAGAGAGAAATCAATTTCTGTCTTGTTTAAGCTGCTGATGTTTTGGTCTCTGTCGCAGCGGCCAGACCTAGATATCAACTCATACAGGTGGATACATAGATAAAAGCTGGAAAACTATAGGGACATTATTGGGCAAAGCTTGAATCCTAGGTAACTAGAAAGAGCATGGATTTGGGGTCACGAATGGTCAAGTCTCTTAATCTCCGTCAGACTCAGTTTCTCGTCTGTAAAGCGGTGATAATAATATCTACCACGTGCGATCGTACTGGATGAGATTTGCTGTTTGTGAAGTGCCAGGCACACAGTAGGTACTCAGCAAATGGCAGCGTAATTACAATTCATTCTTTCACACACACACACACACACACATACGAAGATTCCATTCAGAAACTAAAATCTCATTTAGACACTAGCGTATCCTTCTTCACACAGCATAGGGTTGTCTCAGCTTGGGTCTCTGAGAAAGAAAGCCCTGATGAAACAAAAAGGCTTAGCGAGCAGGTAGTTTATCTGGGAGGTGACCGCAGGAAGCAAGAGAGAGGAAGCAGGAGTGAGACAAATAAGGTAGGGCACAAAAGATAGATGGAAACTAGGGATGCTGTTTTAGTTAAGAGTCATTGTTAGGTGTATCAATCAGGACAGGACAGGTTCTGTCGCGGTAACAAACAGCCCCCAAATCTTGCGGGGTTAACACAACCAAAGTTTGTATTTTACTCACAAGACATGGGTGGGCAAGGGAATTCTGCTCATCTTGTTCACTCAGACACCCAGCTTGATAGAAACCTCATCTTAAAACTGCTGCACTGGGACAAAAAACATGCGACGAATCCTGGGCTGGCCCTTAAAGTTTCTCCCACAAGTAACACACGATTTCTGCTCCTGTTTCACTGTCCCCATCAAACCACATGGTGACAGCTAACTTCAAAAGGGGCAGAGGCGTCCACGTGCCTGGAAGGAGGAATATCTGACATCTGGTGACAGCGATGCTGAAGGCCCGTTGGGTTCGGTGGCTGCCGTGGTTTTCACGCGGTTCTCACCGCAGCTCTCCTGCCCTTGCTCTGAGCCCTCCTGAAGTGCTCTGTCCTCCGTCGCTGTCCTCTAGACTTGCCCCAGGCAGCTTCTCTGGCCAGCTTCTCTTTCCACTTAGCATTTTGTGAAAACACCACTGTGAGGCTGGTCTACGAGCAAGCCAAGCCAGTGGGCAACGTCGCACCTGCGCCTGTTTCTGTGGATGAGGGTTTGCGGGAACACAGCCACCCCACTCGCTCGCGAACCATCTGTGTCTGACGTGGACTACAGCAGCTGTGTGGAGGGGCCGTGACAGGGACACGGGGACCACAGAGCCGAAAATACTAACTGGCCCTTTACAGAGAAGGTGTGTTGATCTGATCCCTGTGATTCAGAATTTTTCAAAATAAACATGACCTTCCATTCAGTGATTCCCTTTCTAAGAAAACAGCCAGGAATTCTTGTATATAGTGTATATGAAAGAATGTACACCTAGCACTCTGGGAGGCCGAGGCGGGCGGATTGTTTGAGCTCAGGAATTCAAAACCAGCCTGAGCAAGAGCGAGACCCCGTCTCTACCAAAAATAGAAAGAAATTAATTGGACAGCTAAAATATATAGAAAAAATTAGCCGGGCATGGTGGCGCATGCCTGTAGTCCCAGCTACTCGGGAGGCTGAGGCAGGAGGATCGCTTGAGCCCAGGAGTTTGAGGTTGCTGTGAGCTAGGCTGATGCCACGGCACTCACTCTAGCCGGGGCAACACAGTGAGACTCTGTCTCAAAAAAAAAAAAGAATGTACAGTAGACAGTGTTCATGACAGACAGACAGATGGTCAGTTTTCTGTGTCCCCGTGGCCAGGCTATTGTCCCCAATTATTCAATAGAACGCTAATCTAAGTGTTGCTGGGAAGGTATTTCGTGGATGTGATTAACGCTAATTAAATTTGAAGTAAAAGTAATTATCCTAGATAATCCAGGTGGGCTTGATTCTATCAACTGACAGGCGTTAGGAGCAGAGAGGTGGTTTCCCAGAAAATGAAGAGCTTCCACCTGAACCTGCGCTGGTTTTGAGAGTTCCAGCTGCCCTTCCTGGTGGTCTTGCTCCAAATTTCTGACTTGCCCAGGTGGAACGGTTGTTTTCCTACGCCAGGCACTGCGGAGGGGGCCGTCCCTGCCGGCTCATTCGGTCAGGCCCGCAGTGGTGGGAGCAGGGAGTTATTGTACTCGTTTTACAGAGGCTGAACTGGGGCTCTCATCGTTTCACAGTACTGCCAAGAGTCGTGCCATCTGTAGCCAGGAGCTCTGCCCCTAACTCCGGCTTCAAGTCTCCCTACATTCTTCTCACTGCCCGGGGCGCAGGCACAAGGTACAAAACTGGCTTCCAGGGCCCTTCTGTGGTAGGAGGACAGGTGTCGGAAGAAAGGTTTGTGGACCAAATGTTCCCGCAAACATGCATTCTAGAAGTCAGCGGCTCAGCTCAGACCCAGGCTGGCACCAGAGGCTGGCCTCTGGCCACTGTCTGGGCTGGCCCACCCCCACCCCCTGCTCAGGGAAGCCGTCAGTCACCGGGGCTTCAGCATGTGCCCCTCCTCGGGACCCCTCATGGGAAGTGAGTGGGGGAGTCCTGCAGGAATCGGGACAGGTCGCTCCAGCCTTCACAGTGCCCTGAGCTCCACGTGGCATGTCCACTTGACCACGAGAAAAGCTTCATAACTCTTCCGGCACCTTCTTGTGCAAAGGTCTGACCCCTCTTTTGGCCCAACTGTACCTTCTGCCCCAAAATGCTGTGAAGGTCACTGAATTAAAACAAACCATGCTGGTGCTAATGACTGTCCTTCCCTATGCGTACACGTGGAAGCAGCAGCACAGTTAAGTAGCTGGGCTTCTACCTTTTCACCAAACGTGTGCTTGTTGTCACCAGAGACAGCTGTGCCGTTGGGAGCCTCAGCTTCCTTCTAAGCAGGAGCTGGTTGGCAATCCCAGCTCTGCCCGACCTTCTCTGTGGTCCTAAGTTACTCACACTCCCCAAGCTAGGGTTGTCAGACGCAGGAAGAAACAAACAGACCCTCCAGTTAAATCTGAAGTTTAGATAAGCAATGAGTAATTTTTTAGTATAAATATGTCCCAAATATTGCATGGTACATACTTATCCTAAAAATTATTCATCACTTAACTGAATATTTGGGACACACTTATACTAAAAAGTTATTCATTGATTATCTGAAATTAACTGAACGTCTTATATTTTATCTGGAAACCCTACAAGCCCCATGTCCTCATTAGTAAAATGAAGATAATAATTGAACTCGCCTTTCATGGGGTTACTGTGTGGATTTTATGGAATAACGCATGTAAAGCATTGGCACGTCATAAATGCTCAATATATTATAATTTTTACTCCTGCATCCATTTTAGGTTTGGTTTTGACAGTCTTAGTTTATGCTTGTTGGCTTGGGAAATTATTAATAGTTTCCCTTTTTACATTCAAAACTACCCAGGTTTGGATGATAAATTATATGGTGCTCACCGGGACAAAGACCAACTGTTTCAACTCGCGTAATTTTCAATACGGTTTAAATGTCTTCCTTCCTCTGACCACCAGATGGCACTGCAGGGTGGCGAACCGAATGAGAAAGATTTGAAATTTGACTTTAATAACATCCCTGGGTTGGTTCCCTCCCCACCCCCCACCCCCATACACACCTACATTTCATTTTATTCAGTGAGTTTCGGTGACTCAGTAATTCTGTGAATGCTCGCCCTAAAGTTGGAACACAGAAAGAGAAGACTAAATTATACTAATTATAAAACCCATGAATGATCATCCTCCAGCCACATTTTCTTCACGAATAAAATGAAATTGTTATTTCTGCTTTCATGATTCAGGCTAAAATTAGCGAGAACACTGTTTGTACTCTACAAGAGCGGGGATCTATGTTCTTATTTGTTTACAGTGTATCCTCGGAACCTAGGACACTACTTGTCAGGGGTAGGTGCTCGGTGGGGAATGAATGAATGAATGAATGAATGAATGCCTGGGATGATTATCAAGAAAATAAACATGTGGCCCTCCATAGCTTGGACTGAAACTTTCTAGAAGTTGAAATGATGTGGCCCACCTGGAAACAAAAGCATGTATTTACATTTGGAAAGAGGCTTTTGTAGCATTAGAGATTCTATTAACTGTGTGTCTTAAAAGAAAGAACCAAATGCTCTTGTTGGGGAAAAAAAGCTCAACTAGAATAAAAGGCTAACATTTTCACATCTCCATTTTTGTTGATTCTAACCCAAATATGAAAATAAAGAATTTTATATTCTCTTATAGTGGAGAGGAAAACATATTCAAGGGAGATTTTTATTAAGGCCCAGTCCTCAGGGGACAGCCTGTATCCAGCAACAAACCAATCAAAGATAGAACTCTTTTTCCAGCGAAGAGTACTAAGAAAAGTAGTAAGTCATTTCTTTTTCAGTTTTATGGATAAATAAGCTGCACTAATACAAAAGCATGTCAAAAAATCTTGGTCAGCAAAATAGAAGAAAAGAAGAAGCATTTTCAAACACTGAGTTCTATTTGCTTGTGAAAGTTTAACGAGAAGAAAATTTCACATGATAATCCTATGTATGTATATTTTTAATGCAAAAGGAATACATGATCATAATAAAATAATAACATTACCAGAAAATCTACAATAACCTCCCAGTGGCATCTGAGAAACTGAAAGCGGATGGAAGACTGAATTGAATTTCAGTGGTCAACACCAATGCTAACTGATACTGATGCCTGAAGAGGAGTTGTCACGATCAAATGAATATCTACATTTCTTTTTTTTTCGAAACAGTGTCTTGTTCTGTCACCCAGACTTGAATGCAATGGCATGATCATAGCTCACTGTGACTTCAACCACCTGGGCTCAAGCAATCCTCCTGCCTCAGCCTCCTGAGTAGCTGGGACTACAGGTACATGCCAACAGGCCTGGCTAATTTTTCTATTTTCTGTAGAGACAGGGTCTCACTATGTTGCCCAGGCTGGTCTTGAACTCCTGGCCTCAAGCAATCCTCCTGCCTCAGCCTCCCAAAGTGCTTAGATTATAGGTGTGAGCCACCACGCATGGACTAATATATAAATTTATCATCAAAGCAGAAAGTACTTCATAAGGAATGATTGTTTAGGCATAATGACACTTTTCTGCAGTCTGAATCTATTTAATATCTCTTTAAAAAAGAACTTGGCTCACTCCCTCCTTCACCCCATCAGCAATAAGTTTTCTCCAAAACCACCCGGAGTCAGTAAAGAAGATGGCAGATCTCCAAAGGAATTAGGATACATTTTGTAGACAATATGGGTTCTTTGGCTATTATATGAACACCAGCAGCTGACTCTGGGTCACAAGCAAAATGTGGGGGACACTGGGCAGCTCAAAGCGAGGCAGGACAGGTCCCGGAGTCCACGCAGCAGGAACTCCCCGAGCCTCCAGTTCAGGCACGATCGCTGGAATGAATGTGCTTCCACCGTGTTCCTCCATCCCTGTCCGATTCCCCTCAGGACGTCAAGTCCCTGCTTGGTCTCGTTTGGGTCACGTGCGCGCCCCTCGGCTGGAGCTGGGCAGAACGCCTGGAAGGACACCCCCAGAAAGGCCATGCTTGTGGAGGAGACATGCTTTTCCTAAAGGAAATGCGGCGCTTTTTTTTTTTTGAGACAGAGTCTCACTCTGTTGCCCGAGCTAGAGTGAGTGCCATAGCGTCAGCCTAGCTCACAGCAACCTCACACTCCTGGGCTCAAGCAATCCTCCTGCCTCAGCCTCCCAAGTAGCTGGGACTACAGGCATGTGCCACCATGCCCGGCTAATTTTTTCTGTATATTTTTAGTTGTCCAATTAATTTCTTTCTATTTTTAGTAGAGATGGGGTCTTGCTCTTGCTCAGGCTGGTTTCGAACTCCTGAGCTCAAACAATCCTCCCGCCTCGGCCTCCCAGAGAGCTAGGATTACAGGCATGATGCGGTGCTTTTAAGAAGTAGGAATGGATGTTGGGTAATTAAACATCAGCAACGCCACCACTGGGCTTAATCGTGAGAACCACCTTCTCTTTCTCCCCGTGTGCCCACCTGCCCGTAGACGAGAAACTCCTCCCCTCGTGGAAGTGTCCAGTAGACATGCCCCTCTCCCTTCCGCCTCTCACACGTTCTTCCCCACAGGAAGGCGAGAGAAGGTTGAAGCCTGCGTGGTCCCCCCACCCCCACCCCCGTCAGAACCTGCTTCAGGGTGGCCTGATGCCTGTCCACCCTTCGAGAAGCCCACCCAGACCGGGGAGAGTTTACTACACAGAAACACCTTCCTGCGATACACACTCGACACCCCACAAGGCCCCCAGAGATGGGCCTAATGGGACGGCTCTCGGGAACCCAGAAGAAGCCATGACCCACATTAAGTGAAGTAGAAATGCCTGAATTGCAGCGACAGAAGATGGGAGAAGGATTGAAAGGCTCAGAGAAGGGTACAGGCCAGAAAGTGTACACCACACGAGTCCCAGAAAGTGGCCAGCATCAGCTGTGTTCCGCACAAGGACCTGCGGACACTCTGTTTGCAAAGTGGCAAGAAATCCCAGCTGAGAGGCAATGGCATTGTCAGGAAGCTGAGTGGCGGCTGACAGCAGGAAGTGCTGTGGCAGGACTGGGCTCCCTGGCAGCCACGGGGAGGAGAGAACCTGAAAGCAATCGAGTCCAGGTGACCGCGAGTCACCATCAGCAGCCAGGTGGGTGCAGGCGTCGCAACAGGTGGCAAGACTAGAGCAGGTACAGCAGCCTGAGCCACTCAGAGCCCTGGAGGCGGCTCCTAGAACAGCGCTCCGAGGAGCAAGACAGACCAGCAGCCACCAACGCGTCGACCAGTGCGCTGCCCTCTCGGCACAATCAACCCAAATCAAGGTTGGATGAGCAGCACGCTGATGGCAGCCACTCCAGGAGCAAGTCACAAGCCCTTGCCTGGTTTCCGTCCCTGAGCCGGGGCTGAGACCACTGACTGAGGAGAGGGTTGTTCTCGGGAGGAAGGACCCCACAACCCCACAGCAAACGCATCTGTTCACCCCCAAAGGGCCCTCCAGCCGTTTACACGTGTGACTGCCCACCGAGGGGAGGACGGCTGTGCACAGGTGACAACGATAATCAGGGACCCGATGCATCACCATGGTGTCCCTGGTCAAGGGGGGCACGTTGGGCCTAGATGAGAAGGAGAGTCCTGGCCCAGACCAGCAGGTCTACGGACGCGCCCTGTGGGCGTTTCCCCGCCCACTGTGTGCAAGAGCAGGGGACGTCCTCAGTGGTTGGCGGAACCCACCCGTTATGGGCTGAATGGTGCTCCCCCCGCCCTACCAAAAATCACATATTGAACCCCTGATCTGCCACGCCTCAGTGCGTGAACTTATTTAAAAGTAGGGTCATTGCACATGTAATTAGTTAAGATAAAGTCATCAGCGTGGGCCATAATCCATATAACTGATGTCCTTATAAAAAAGGGAAATTTGGACACAGACACACACACAGGGAGAACACTGTGTGGAGACGAAGGCAGAGGTCGGAGTGATGCTTCTAAAAGCCAAGGAACGCCACGGGTTGGGGCAAACCGCCAGCAGCCGGGAGCGAGTCACGGAATGCACCTGCCCTGCGACACCTGATCTCAGACTTCCGTGCTGCAGAACCGTGAGACGATACATTTGTGCTATTTAAGCTGCCCAGTGTGTGGTGCTCAGTTATGCCAGCCTGTGAACTGGCATTCCGCGTGGATTCCCGTTCTGGGGGTAAGAGCAGCACGACGGGGAAGGCCAAGCAGAAACGTACGAAATTGCCTGCAGGCCAAGGGGGCAAATCAAATCCCATATTGTATCGGGGGAAAAACAGACCTTTGAAGACCACAGCAGGGGCCACGGATTCGATCACATCCCCATGTCATTCACCCACTGGGCTCCTTCCAAGGCGTGCGTGTCTTAGAGGGCGAAAGCGAACCACTGTGGACCCACCCAAGTGGTGGCTCCAAATGCAGCAGCTGCGTCCCACGTGGCACCTTTTCCCCGCCAAGGAGCACAGACGTGGCTCGCAGCCAAGGATCTGAGGAACGCGCTGTTTGCATCTTTGTCAGGAGAGAGGATTGGAAGCAGCTCGCGTTCACTGGGGATGGACAGCAGTGTTTATTTACAGCTCTCGCCCAGGGCTGTTAATTCTCTTGCCCTCTGTCATAACACCGGCTCAAAGACCTGAACCGTCTGGACACTCTGCAGAACATCACGCTGGTCTGCTAAGTGGATGACATTAAGTTGACCGAATGAACAAAAGGTGGCCAGTATGTTGCCACGTCTGTGCCCCAGAGGGTGGGAGAGAACCCTTATGAAATCAGGGGCCCAGGACAGCAGTGAGTTTCGAAGGCTCCAGTGGTCTGGGGCTTGCTGGGTCGTCCCTCTAAAGTAAAATAGAAACCGTTGCGTCTTGCACCTCCCACCATTAAGAAGGAAGCGCACAGCCCGCACACGTCTCTGGGCTCCGGAAGCGGCGTGCTCCACACTGGGAATGTCGCTCGAACACCTTTACCACGAGACACGGGAGGCGCCAGCACTGAGCGAGACCTGGAGAAGGAGGGGCACAGCAGTAGGTCCAGGCTGTGGTACAAGTGTCCCCGATGCTTGCCCACGCAGCCTGGAAGACCCTAGTGGGAAGGGACTCCATGTGCCGTTTAAGACGAGACTCGGCAGGACCACAATGCAGACCCTTCGGTCTAGAGCAAGGACAGGCCACCTGCAGCAGGGAAATGTGCACTATTCGAAGAGCAGCTTTTGTCCCGCTGCCTGACCTTGGGCACGCAGCCACAGCCGCCCATCACGGCCCGGTTCCGGTCAGGACCCACTAACTTATAAGGCCAGGCCAGCAACCTGCAAGTGACGCCTGTGACGGAAGTGGCACAGGCAGTTGCCCCAGACGCCCAGGTCATCCACCACTGCTAAACCAGTGTCTTTCCTTCAGTTCACACCTGTCACACACGGTGGCAGGAAAGGGGGCTTATTCCTTATTACCTGCTGAGCGGGGAGAGAAAAGGCTAAGTAGGGTTTGCAGACGGGTCAGCTTGCTACGCGGTACCAGCTGAAATTGGACTATTGCTGTGCACGGCTCTGAGTACTCAGGGCTGGGGGAGTTCCTCCCGACGGGAAGAGCTTTGAGCTGTGTCCCCGTCGTCACCTGGAGCAGAAAGAAAAGTGGCCCAAGCTCAGAACATATATAGATTCATTGGCAGTAGTGAGTGGCTTGGCTGGTTGTTCAGTGGCTTAGAAGAAGAAAGATTCAAAGATCACGGACAAGGGGATCTGTGGGTGGCCCTATGGGAGAGGGCATTTGGTGCAAAGATCTCTGTGTTCTATGTTGGCATCCTCCAGAGAGCATTCACCGTGGAAGGGACATCCAACCACCAAGCAGGCAGAGCGGCTCGGCCCGCTGAGGTTGGCACTCTTCACGTGTTGCCCACACCAGTACTGGCACAAGGTGTGTGAACAGAGCCGTGTGGTGACAGGGAAGGAGGCTACGCACAGACCCAATGGCACGGTCTCCAACTCACCGAGGTTGATCTGGCTGCTGCTGGTGCAGAATACCCAGCCCGCAGGCAACAGAGACCAATCCTGGACCCCTACCATGGCACAGTCACTCAGAGACCAAGCAGCCGCCCTGGAAGGGAACGAGGCTGCTTGGTTGGAGTTAACTCGTATCCCAGTGTCATTTTGCCTTTGCTTGTCTGAGGTTTACAAAATGTCTGGTCCACCAACGCAGATCCTACATAACATGTCACTGGACCCTGGAACCCGCTTTACAGCCAAGGACGGTTGACAGTGGGCAAATGACCATGAGTTCACTGGTCCTACCACATCCTGCACTGCCCTGCAGCTTCTGACCTGACGGCAGTGAAGCAACGCTTTGAAGACCCAGGTGAAGTGTCAGATTGGCGATGGCACCCTGCAAGGATGGGCGCTGTGCTCCAAGGTGCTATATTGCCTCTAAATCAATGACCAAGACCTGGCACTGTGTCCACGGTAGGTATGAAAGTGTGGCATTCAGTGGGTGGACGGAGCGGCAGCCCTGCTTGTCATTGCTCCCGGTGACATTTGGAGAACTGTGCCTCCCCTCCTCGCAACGCTAGACTCTGCAGGGGGAGGCCCTGCTTCCCAGAGCGGCCCCTTTCCACTACGGGAGACAGTGAGAATCTCGCTGCACTTGGAGCTGTGACTGCCTCCCTCACGGTTCAGGCTCCTGTGCCACATAGCCAGCAGCGGGAAACGGTGTCGCCTTTCTGGCAGGTCTAATTGGCCCTAATTGTAAAAAAGAGACTGCCGTTACACACGGAAGGAAGGGAGAATAGTTCCGGCACCCACGTGATCCACTGGGGTGTCTATTGGTCCTCCCTGGCCCCATGTTGGCAGCAAACGGAGAAGTGCAGCAGCATGGGCTGCAGAAAGCATCCCCAGGGTGGGAATCCGGGTCACCCACCACCCTGGACCACAGCGGTCGAGACCTAGCAGTGCTGGCTGAGGGTGAGGACAGCTAAGACTGGACAGTAGGGGAAGGAGGTCAGTGTCAGTCATTGTCCCGAGACCACAGCAGCATGGGCTCAGTAGTTTGTCCCAATAACCTTTTGTAGATTTCTCCAGGAAAAGAGGCCAGCCAGCGCCCTGGAGCACTCCTCCCCATGGAGCGAGCTTATTGTGTAGTGCAGCGGCGCAGTAGGTGGGCTGCCTCGGGCGCAGTGGTGTGTGGCCAACTCCCACCGCCCCCAGTTCAGGACATTCATCCTCTCAGAGGCTGGGAGTGTTTCCTGCTGATGGCTCCCAGCTGGGATCCTTCTCAGGTTTGTCCTCAGCCAGAGGAAGCCACCCTGCAAGGTTGCACGTCCTCCCTGGGGTAGCCCGCACCCCGTGACTCACTGGTGCTGGGATACACAGGCCTGGCTCCCTTCGCTTGAAGTCAAGGCACCTCAGAAATGCCACCCAAGCTTCCGAGTTCTCCTGGGCTCAGCCGAGGCCCCCACTGCGTCTCCGTCACAGCCCAAGTTCTCCTGCAGAGTCCTGCTCCCTCACTTCTTCCTGAGAGCCCTGCCGCGGTCGCTGCCTGCAGCACACTCCCCCTCAGAGCCTGCGTCCTGGGGTTGCCGGGACCCAGGGCAACGTCTAAGTCTGGGCGTGGAGATGGGAGTGGATCGAGGAGCGTGAGGGTTAATGCTTAGACCCAAGACACATTTCCCACTGAATAAAGCTAACAGCGTGATGTCTATCGGACTCTACTTTTGTTTTTCAGTTGTTCAAAGTTCGGAAGGGAAATGCATCTCAGAAACACCGATTAGCCTATTTACTAATTGTGAAATCTTAAGGGAGTTGCTTGACTTTTTTGAGCTTCTCATCTAAAACAATGAAATAATAACCATCTACGATCCGTTCAGCAGTAATTATTAAACGGTCTAATCAGAGCGAATGGCTCAGCACGGTGCCTGGCGCAGAGTTACAGCCCTGGAAGTGTGTCTCAATCCACGGCACTCAGGTGGGCAACAGACGTTAACAGCTCTTGTTTTTATATGTTTATTATGCCTGAATTTAATTTCTATCTCACGCTCTCCCCCACCTCCTCCTAAAAGAATATTTAATGCTGATAATTTAAGGTGAACTCAGTTGTCTCTGGGTAAACTCAGTCAGCCAGGGGTTAATTGCCTCTCCCCTTGTCCTCAGGGTGGCATCCGATCACCATGGGTCTTAGACAGCATCTTGGTGTGACAGGGAGAACCTGGTGCTCGGGTGTCATCCGCTGGGGCTGGCATCTGCTGAGACACACGATGCCTGTCTGCTTCCTGGCCAGTGGCACCGTGAGGTGTCTCCCTTCCCTCGGGTTTCTGACGGTTAGGACTGTTCTTCCCAAGGCTGGTGAAGACACTAGGTTTTCAAGCTGGTCTGAGCCCTGCGGTTTACGAACTGTGAGATTTTGGCCACATTTTTTAACTTCCTAGTTTTAGATTCCTGGTTGGTAAAGTGACTTCCTCCTTTTAGGTTGCATGGATGGAAGGGACAACGAAGGAAGTCAGCCAGCCACCGGTGAGCCATTGTCACATCCCGAGCTTCTGTCCAAGGCAGGTGCTCGCAACATTCAGAGACTGAAAACGCTCAGTGCGTTGTGTGATAAATAAGTAGATATTTAATAATAATTTCGTTTTGTGGATGTGGTTTATTGTCATTGATATTATTTTTCTATGTCTATGTCAAGACTTACGTTGCCTTCTTAAGACCTTCACCTCCATTTGGCCACAGACACCAGATGGGAAGGGGACCTTTTCTACATTCGAACCCAGGAGTGAATACTCAGTTCTAAACGTGTGCTCATGGTGACATTGGACTCATCTTCAAGTGATGCAAATTTCAACATTAGCCACAAAGCCCACCTGCTGCCTGTATCCTTTGCTGTCACTCAGGCGAATGTGAGCGAGAGATTTAGTTTTATCTCTTGAAGTCACAGAAGCGTGGCCCGCCACAATTAATTCAGTGCCCACCGAAGTTTTCTCACTCGCCAACGTGTCCTCAACCTGGGACCTGTGAGCAAATCAGGCTTATTTTTAGTTCCCCTGTAGCTGAATACTTAGGAAAGTAAAGTAATTAATACCTTAGCTTCAATTGCTCTCTAGTTATGCTTGGTAAGTTTCTCTTTAGACATTTACAACATCCATCCATCTGTGATTTTATTTATTTATTTATTTATTTGAGACAGAGTCTCACTCTGTTGCCCAGGCCAGAGTGCCGTGGCGTCAGCCTAGCTCACAGCAACCTCCAACTCCTGGGCTCAAGCGATCCTCCTGCCTCAGCCTCCCAGGTAGCTGGGACTACAGGCACACACCACCATGCCCAGCTAATTTTTTCTATATATTTTTAGTTGTCCAGCTAATGTCCTTCTATTTTTTCAGTAGAGACAGGGTCTCACTCTTGCTCAGGCTGATCTCGAACTCCTGAGCTCAAACGATCCGCCCGCCTCGGCCTCCCAGAGCCATCTGTGATTTTAAAGTAAACTTCTGCTCCTCTTTTCTGTCTCTCCGGGTCATTTGTGTTATCATTTGAGCGATGGGTTTTAAGGGTTGAGGTTCCTGGATTGGCTGGAGCTCAGAACTTTAATACACGACACGGGCTCGTGAAAAAGCGTGAAGCACTTTGAGTCTCTTCTCTTCATGCTGGAACTTCTTGACAGAGTCGTCTGCATTTCTGTGATAACTCTGCTCCTTTCTCTGTTTTCATCATTATTGTTAATTTTACTTGTAACACATTGACAATGCAATCTCATGGTTTAAAATCCAGACACTATGTAACCCTTTTGCTCACCAGCCCCAGTGTAATACCAGCTAAGCTTTGTGGCGCTTTCACTGTGCGCCGGCCTCCTTTAATCTCTTCCTGACCATTAAGTTTGTTTACTTTGCAACGGCTTCACAGCACACAGGTACTGTTACTTTATCCTTACATCGGAGATAAGACACTCAAGGCCCAAATTGCCTAATTTGCGCAAATTAGGTAAATCACTCAAACTTACGCAGCCAGGAGAAGGCAAAGCCTGAATTTGAGCCCCAGGGCAACCTTTGACTTTGGGGCCACATGTGGCCTTCTGGATCCTTGAGTGCAGCCTTTTGACTGAATCCAAATTTGGGGATCTAGAGGGCCACTCATGGCCTTGAGGCTGCAGGTTCCCCACCCCTGGAGGCTGTGTCTTAGCAAAGAAGACATTTGACCTCCCCAAATCCTGTTTCTTCCTTAGAGGGTCACTTAAAATAATCGCATGGTATGATTCTCTTCAGACCTTTCCCTCCACGTTTAGATACATGTGTGAATGCCTCTGAAAATACAGAGCTTTATTACCACTTGCTTTTTTTCTCCCAAGGATATCCCACCTCATTCTTTCAAACACTGCCGAGAGTTCCATCACACGGATATACAGTATCTGGGTTATTTAGTTTTCCCTTCTGATGGACATTTAAAACCTGTTTTCTTCATTACAAATAATGTTTCAGTAGCACATCACTGCACACATCTCTGTGCACACGGGCAAGCATTTACTGTGATATCAGGGTAGCCACCAAGAGGTGGGACTGCAGGATCAAAATGTTTGTCTAGTTTAACATCGATAGAGCCTTCTCTTTGCTTGCCGAGGATCTATCTTCCGTACCATCCTCTTCCCATTCCGCTGAGGCAGGGGGTGCTTAAGGCGCCAGGTGACCTCCTGGCTATCAGTGACAGTCTACTCTATCTTGTCATATCATATGACAGGGTGGAAAGCAACACTCTCCTTCCTGCAGCTCTTCTGTTGGTGTCTAGGATGCTGCAGCCGCCTGGTTCCTCTACCTCCCTGACTACTTTTTCTCGATCTCTTTTGTCTACCAATTCACAGCCTTTGGTGAGCACACAATCACCTGAGGAGCCCAAGAAATGTAGAATCTAAGCCTCTGCCTTGCAGAAATCACAGTTTAGCAGGTCTCGGTGGGGAGAAGGGAGGTGCATTTCTGCAAGTCCAGGGGAATTCCTATGTACACCAGGGTGATTCTGGTGCAGGTAAGCCGCAGAATGCACTAAACATAGAATAGAACACGTGTCTTACTGGAGTTGACTACTTCCGTATGGAACTCAACTCGACGTCATGCCCTCTCTGATTACTTAGCCTCTAGAACGCAGCTCCCTCCCTGAGCAAATGCTTCATTTCCCTTTAGAGAGCCACATGAATCATATGTACCTGAACAATAAAAAAGAGAAGGACACCACCTTGAGCAAAGCTGGAGATCCTCTTAGTTATCCTGCCAAAGTCAGAGTCTCAAGGCGGAGCTTCCCAGACAGGTTTAAGTGCTAAGAGGTCAAGCATGCTCTTTGCTTTAATGCATTTTGCATCTGAAGCTACAAGGAAGAATGTTTCCAAAAATGTTCGCCAGATTTAATGAGCCTCTTGCTATCTGAAGTTTGCTTTGAAATAAGAGGAGTGATCTTGCGATGACTATAAATTATAATAATGATTGTAGTAACCAATTGCACATGTTCCTAGCCAATTTGCTTTGTAGGATTTAAGCCTGCCAACTCTGAAAACATCCTTAGTGACCATATGACAAGGAAGAATCAGCCTTTAAAGCAATAAACTTTATTGAGCTATAATTTAAATATAATAAATGCGTCCATTTTAAGTGTGCATTTCAATGCATTTTGACAAATGTATACACCTGTTAACCACCCATAATTGGCTGGAGAATGGCCCCCAAAGGATGTTCATGTCCTAATCCTCGAAACCTGTCAATATGTTACCTTACCTGGGGGGGTGGCCTGACTTGGGAGTAGACCAGATGGCCCCTCCAGAGGCCAGTGCTAGCACCATGGCTTTAGAAGGGGAAACTTGGCCACAAAGGTTTATTTCCAGGCCTGGAAACTAATGGAGTTTGTCCTACTGAATTTCAAGATCGCTTGGGACCAATGATTCCTTTTTGCTTCCAATTTTTTCCCTTTCAAATGTGAGTATCTATAACTATTATCCCATGCCAGTCCCACCTTAGTATTTCAGAAGCAGAGAATTTGTCTTCTAGTTTCAAAGGTCCACAGATGTAGAAGAATTTTACCCCAAGCTGGATCATACAAGAGTTTTACCTGATTTCAATGATTCAGATGATGAGGTGTGGGATTTTTGAGCTGATGAGACTTAGATGAGATTTTGGATTTGTATGGATGCTGTAATTAATTGAGAATTTGGGGGAATTTGGGAAAGGGTAACTGTATTTTGAACATGAGTCTTTTGGGAGCCTGAGGGCAAACTGTATAATAGCCCCACAAAGATATCCTAAACCCCAAGCCACCCACAGCCACCACTCTCTACCCTCAGACACTGTAGGGTAAGGTTAGACTTTTCTAGAATGCTGATCAATGAAATCATAGAGCATGACTGTTTTTATGTCTGCCTTCTTTTGCTCAGCATAATGGTTTTGAGATTTATCCATCATCACCTTGTTCCTTTTTTATTGTTAAGTAGTATTCCAGTGTATAATAAATTAAAATTTATTTGTCCATTTTTCTGTTGATGGACATTCGAATTGTTTCTAATTTGAGCTACTGTTAATAAACACTGCTATGAACATTCATGTCTAAGTCTATGTGGGCAGATAAGTGTTATTTTTAAATTTGAGAAAACTGAACAGAAGTGAATTGATTAGCAAGTTATCCACATTTAAGTTGGAATCAAATGAAAAGATTTATACAGTTTGTTTAAGACTAAAAAATAGTATGATTCTCATAAAATATAATTAGTGTTTCTGTAAATATTCTTTGAAATACATTCAAAGCTCTCATTCACACGATTTAGGGTGAAGTCACATCACTGTGGATTATAGAATAATGCAAAAAGAAATCTAGCTTTGTGGATAAAAAAGAAATCTAGCTTTGTCTTAGTCCATTTTCTGCTGCTTTAACAGAATACCTGAGACTTGGTAATTTTTAATGAACAGAAATTTATTTGGCTAATGGTTCTGGAAGCTGGGAAGTCCATCCAGCAAGGGCCTTTGTGCTGGGTCATCCCATGGCAGAAGGCAGAGGACAAGAAAGGATGAGAGCAAGAAAGCAAGAGGAGGCCAAACTTGCTTTTATAACAACCCACTTTCAGGATAACTAAGCCACTCTCATGATAACATGAGTCCAGTGCAGGGGACAGAGCCCTGGTGACCTAATCACCTCTTACCAGGACTCACCTCCCAACACTGTTGTATTGGAGATTAAATTTCCCAACACATGGACTTTGGGGGACACACTCAAACTACAGCAGGCTTTTATGATTTCTGGGCCTATCAAATAACAGATTATTTGCCTAAAAAGAAGTTTCTAGGGAAAGGTCCTGTAGTATCTGTTTAAAAAGTCAATTGTACTCTATTGTAATTTGCCTGTGGCTCTTAATCACTTAAGCATTCTCCCTGGGATCTTGATTACTATTAATTTGCTTAGCAAACACTTCCTTCAGAGTGTAACAAGAAACATGAGCTAAATACATAGAGGTATAACAAATCCCTAGTTAACGAAGCCCAATTAGTGAAGCTGTAACTTTATGTGAGCATAACCAGAGTCTTGCCAGCTCAACCACCAGGGCAAGCGAGTTCTTAAGGTATCAAGCAAGTGGGTGGGATCGGGGCACATCATGATCCCCAGAGGGGAGGCAGCCCCCTTAGCATCACGAAAAGTCTGCCTTTGGCAACACTGAGTGGCTGGCCTCTTTTGGTTCAGGTGCTCCCTGGTAAGAGAATTCTTTATATGAATTTCGGCAAAAGAGAATATTATGTTAAATGATTAAAGATAGAAATAACTCATCTTAATCCTGAACACATCAGATCAGCCTAGGATTGATGAGCAAACATAACTCTCAGAAAAATGGGTCTATTAAATTCTCCCCAAAAATAAATTATAGTGAGGATGACTTGTTGCATAATCTGTATTACACAAAAGAAAGAACACGGGAAGGTTGTGGAGCTCTCGCCAAGACTTTTGGGGAGTTCAAAGTCAAGGAAAGCTATGACCTTTGATCAAACCCGTGAGCCTCTGCCCACTCCTCCTGCAGGTGTATGTCGTCATCAAAAGCCTTTTATCTAAAGAAACTATATTTTAAGGCACACCCTTAATAAAATGATTTTAGCAAGGGCCCTGGCCTGTTCTTTGGGGGCACTGAGTTCCAGGGGTGTGGTGCAGCCAGCTCTCAGGACGCCCAGGAACTGATTTGAGCACAACTCTTCCCAAGTTTGCCTTCAGTGATGTCTTTGTTGGAAACCTGAAATCACCACAGTGGGAGCATTGACCCCACAAAAATCAGCAAACACACAAACCGGATCCCCTCGCCCCCACGCATTTCCCAGCACGCCCCTGCCAGCGATGCTGTGTGGCCAGCTCACTGTGCTATGTCCAGAGCTCAGCTGACGGTAAGTTCTCAGTAAATTCTCTTAATGAGCATAAGAGATTTGTAAGCGGTAAATGGAAAATAAACTGCAGAAAATAAAATACTCATTAATTATCTTATTATTGTTAAGGGCGCACATTTGTTTGTAATGTATCAACTTAAAGCAGGCTAATTTAAGAATGCCCTCCCAGATGCATGGCAATTTTTTTGGTAAAAACAGAAAATTTGACAAGTAATAGCTTAAACAAATGAAGAGATTTATTTTTCTCACGTAACATGGAGTTTAGAGGCAAACAGTCCAAGGCCAATGCAACTGCCCACAAATGTCTTCTGTCTTCCAGCTCTGTATGTCCTGGGCGTAAACAATGTGCTGTGTGGAAACAGAAGAGGGAGAGATTCCCAGAGGTGTGGATCCAGACGGATGTCCACGGAAGAGAACTTCAGCAGGTACCAGGAGAGTGCAGGACAGGTTGACGGATGGGGAGCTGACCTTGTACCTACAGGTGTGGGTGTACCGGGGTGGGCGGAGCAAGGTGAGGTTGACCAGGTGTGCAGGAGCTAACTTTTAGCAAGCTTTGAATGTCAGAGTTAGACTTTTAGGTTAGGATATCAAAGGGAAGGACCAGTGAACAAGCAAGCAGAGGAACATAAGCAGCCCAGGGAGGAAGCTGCCGCAGGAGCGCAGAGAGAGCGAGGGAGGACACGAGGAACGTCAGTACGTCTGTGCAGTGGAAGAGGCTGGTTCTGAGCTCAGGTTCTCGGCCCAAGCTGCATATTAGCGTCACTGGAGGAAAGCACGGACGCCCACACTACACCACCCGACCAACCACATCGGAATCTCTGGAGTGGGCGCCGGGGATCTGTGTTCCAAAGCTCTCAGGTGATCGCAGTGTGTGCTAAGGTTGAGAACCACTATTCCTGAGATGGGGCGAGGGCGAAGCCACAGAACTTGGTGACCAGCTGGAGGGGGCAGGGAGAAGGAGAAGCTAAAAATGCAACCCAGTGGCCAATCCCGTGAATCTTGAGGATGTCGTCATTTGGGGGATCTGAGGAAGAGGAGGAGCTGCTGGAGAAAAGGCAGTGCACCACTTTGTATGCATCAAGCCGGAGAGCTGAGTGGGATGCCCTGCTAAAGATGGATGCTGGGAAGGAGGCCAAGAGGTTCATCTCCTGTTGGTCTTCTCTCCTGCTATAGGCTGAATGTTTGTGTCTCCCCAAAATTCATATGCTGAAACCTAACCCCCATGGTGACTTTGGGAGGTGATTAGGTCATGAGAGAGCCTTCATGAATGGGATTCGTGCCCTATACAAGGGGCTCCAGAGAGCTGCCTTGCCCCTTCCACCATGTGAAGATACAGCATGAAGGTGGGAGTTTGCAACCTGGAAGAGAGCCCTCGCCAGAACCTGACCATGCTGGCACCCAATCATGGACTTGCAGCCTCCAGAACTGTGAGAAATAAACTTCTGCTGTTTATAAGCTCCCAAGTATATGGTACTTTGGTATAGCAGCCCAATCGAAGACATCTCCATCAGGGATTGGCAACGGAGCCCCTCCAGCCCCTTCCATCCTCACCCCTGTGGGACATGTTGGTTTTACACTTTGCATAGGGACAAGTTCCCTTCTGAAATATTTTCTCAGTGGCACAAGTCTATACCACTATTTTGCATTAGGACTAAAAAATGGCATTTGGCGGCAGAACAATGGCAAACGTCATTTGGTATTCCTTGTCCGACCCAAGGAATACAGACATGTGTGAGTAGTGAACATGTTTCTTAAGTGTCACAGATGTGCCCTTTGCCCTGATTCTCCTGGTTTATCTAAAGGATTTTGGCTTTTACAATTTTTGGTTGTAAATGAACTGTTGATGAACTGATTAATTGTTCACTTCGTAGAGGTTTAACAAAAGCCTGAGTTATTTGGAAATGCTTCAAATGACTTTAGGTTTGATTATAAAGCAGTCTTGCTGCCCAAATTCCAACGACAGGCCAATATCAGACCTCCAAGGAAGCCCAGGGAAGGAACTCATTCTCTCAATTCCAGTAATTTCTCTCCTATCAACCACTTCCACTCGACCACTGTCCCATAAAACTTTCATTTGCTTTTCCCTTGGGGATATCTGAGCTTTTCCAAAGTGCCCCACTTTCTTTGTGGTATTTTTTTTTTCCCATTAGAATATTGATTTTATCTTAAACTTTTTTATTCGCGTAAGTCACATGCAGAAAAGTTCACAAGTTGTAAGCATACAAATTGATGAATTCTTACAAAGTGATCACACCTGGGTAACCACCCAAGTTAGCAGCCCAGAGGCCCTTCTCCGACCCCAACCCCACCCCCCTGCAAGGTTTCCACTGTCCAGACTTCCAACACCATTGATTAGTTTTGCCTGCTTGGGGTCTTTTTGTAAATGCATTTTATTCTTTTCATATGCTTTTCACTCAAAATCATGTTCGTGAGATTCACCCACTTACTATTTGTGGACCTTGTTTATTAGTTTTCTTTGCCACATCATATCCATCATATGAACACACAGTAATATATCCGTGATACCATTGAGATCATTTCCCATTTGAGGCTAGAATGAAGGATGCTGCCACCAGCTTTTGGTGAACATGTGGATCACTGAATCTTAAGCATGTTTCTTGTATTTAGGTTAAAAAGACAATGTTTCATTTGCAGACATGGGGACTGAGGGACAGAGCAAGACAGTACATTTGGGAGAATGAAAACGACAACTGAAGAAGAAATAGAAGGAAAACCTGGTTTCCCACTCACATCTCCCCTTTATTTAACTTCAAGATTCTCTCCCAAGGGCTGTGCTGTGGGACTGAGCAGGAGAGAGCGGGAGACAACAAGTGATGATGACCTCAGTGTTATACTAATGTCACCTGTACTAACCGAAAGGGTTTAGTGCCACCAAATTGATTATCCCTCAATGTCAGCATGGCAGTAAATTTGTAATTTCTTAATACAGGGTGGTGTGTTATTTTCTGTTCCCTGGAAGTTCTGTTTAAAAAAAAAAAAAAATCACATCACTGGTATTCTTCTCTTTCATTGGTAACATGGTACCACTTGGAAGCATTTGTTTTTTGAATTTGAGGATAATGTCCACTAAAAACTATCAAAGAAACAGAAGGACAAAAGAACTGCTCTAGCAGAAAATGGGGAACAATAGGTTTACCCGGCTTATCCGACTTCAGTGGGGTTGAATTTTCTTTCTCTGACCAAGTCCCCTCCCCTCTCTTTTACTGTGACAGTTTAGGCTGAGGGTCTTCATTGCAAGTGGCAGGATCCCAGTTTGGGATAGTTTATGACAGGTAACTTGTTGAAAGGACACTGGGGGAATTCAAAGAACCGAAGGAAGAACCAGAGAGCCGGGACTGCTCCGGGGACCTCAGGGCAGAGACCTCTGAGACGGGCACTGGGACCTGCCGCCAGCGGCACCCTCTCTCCCGTCTTCCACACCTCCCGTCTCTGCTTGGGGAACTTCTCCAAATGGCAAGGAAATGGGGGAGCAGCTGGAGCCCAGCCTTGCAGCTCTGTGGTGGAAGCATCCGAGGGCCTCCTGACGTTCTGGTGAGAACAGCCTCGCAGCAGGACTCCGTGGACTGGCGTGCACAGTGTTCCTTCCGTGAACAGTCTCTGAGGGGCCAGGCACACTGATGGCCACGGGGTCATGTGGTCACCCTGTCAACAGAGGTGAGAGTTTGTCACTGGAGAGACAAGGGGGAGAGGGATACTGCCACCAAAAGCAGCTGCTGTACTGGAAAGTGTATCATCCTCCAGAATATTGGAGGAAATAATAATTCCGCTCTGTTTTTTGGCACCGACATTATGTTACCCAGAAAATTTTTACTGTGTACCTGTTGTCTATCGGGTACAGTTCAAAACTTGATTCTTGAGAATGGTGCAAACATGTGGGACTAGAGCCCTGTCCTCCAGGTGTGTCCTCTCCTGGCAGGAAGCAGCGGGATGGTGGGAGACACCGAGAGGAGACGCTCCATGGCTGGAGAACGTGCCATTGTCCCCTTCACACGCCAACTGCTGCCCGTCCTGGGTGGGCCGGCGGGGAGGGAGCCAGCCAGGTGGAAAACTGTTCCATATATATTTTTGTTGCTTTGTTTATTTTTTTTTATTCCTCTAGATAAATATTTCTCTAAGACTAAGTATAGGGCTTATGTTGTTGAGGTTGGCCTTGGGATGACAAGCAAACTACAGTTTATTGTATTAAAGTTTGTTACCAAAAAAATCCGTCAAGTATTTCTCCCTCCTCCCCGTGACATGACTCATCTTAAGCAGTAGCATTCTACCTACTCGCCATGGTGATATTCAAAATGATTTTTCTTTATTATACAAGGAATACAGCCTTATATACAAATAGGAACTTCAGATAAATACAAAAAAAAAACAAAAACAAAACACTATGCTTCCCCAAGATTCTAGCAGCTGGGCTAGATGCTAAGAGCTGTCTGCTCAACAAAGGAAATCTAAAGAATAAAGACACTCTAGTCTCTGTCACAACTGGTGGACTAGTGCTGCACTATCCAATACAGTAGCCACCAACCACGTGTGGCTATGTAAATTTTAAATCAGGCAAAATTAAAAATTTAATTCCTCAGGTGCATTATCTACATTTCAGAACTACCATATTGGAAAGCTCAAATACAGGACATTTCCATTGCCACAGAACATACTATTTAACAACATTGGGATAAACTGTTGAGATCAACCATCCTCTGAAAATAATATAAAATGCTATATAAATATTTTCTTTTTAATTGTCTTATATGCATTGCAGGGTTGACAAGATAATGACGTGTGACCAAGCCTGGGCCTAAGGAAAAGGAAGACCTCTGAGAAGTCAACTTGTCCTTTGATTCCTTTACCCTTGGCCAACCCAGACTCCAAAATTAGGCATGTTTTGATAGAGTCACGGGGCCGGGGGGACAGAAATTAATACACAGGCCCCCCAAAGTTTGTGAATCTATTAGGATCCCACCACATACGCTTGAACTTCCCAAAGCTACACAATTAGGGTTAGGATGAGCCGGCTTGTTTCCTCTCACCCACAAGAAGCTATGAAGAATGTTTCTTTTGGTACTTAGTGGATCAGAAAAAGGAAACAAGAAAGGAGAAAAGAGAAAAGGAGAAAATATGTTCCAAAGTGGGCAAGTGCTTGGCAGACTTGAAGCCCAAATTTGCCACACTGGGACATTCCAAGAAACCTCTAGCTGTGAGGTTGACATGCACCAACCCGGCAGTGCACCTATGTGCCTGGCTGGTGGACCTCAGGGCTAAAGGAAGTCACTTCTATCCTAGGCCCCAGGGAATCCCACAAATAACTATAAGGGTAAGGAACAGCACACAGTCGAGGAAGTCAACCCCACAAGAACACAGGGCACCGTGACTGAGAATAACAGACCGTGAAAACAGACCCGTAAGACTTCAGGTGTTAGAATTATCAGGTACAGACCCTAAAACAGCCATGCTTCCTAAGTTCAAATAATAAAGACAACCTTAGAAACATTGTCGGCAATCCACAAAGTTCAGTAATTCCCAGAAAGGACAGATAAAACTAAATCCATGTCTACAGTGAAACTGCAGAATACCAGACAAGGAAGAAAAATCTCAAAGCAAAGAAACAACAATTAGACCAGTAGCTGGTTTGCCAGCAGCAACAGTGGAAGCCAAAGGGTGGTTGGGATGAAACCTTCACCCTACTAAAATAAAACAACTGCCAACTTCAGATTCTATGTTCATTTTAAAGGAGGTGCTTCCGGTAAAAGGAGAATGAGCCCAGGTGGAAAACCTGAGATAGGTAAAGACATGAAAACATTGAATATAAAATAATAATGACAACAACAACTAATGGGGTTAAAATGAGAGAATTATAGTATGTGACAACCTAAACACAAGTCAGGAGGAGAATAAAAGTAATTAACAATTTAGGCTCTTTGTATGGTCCAAGAAGAGGATAAAAGTATTGATTAACTCTAGATTTTGATCAAAACGTGTGTGTGTGTGATTCCCAAACTGTTAGAGGAAATAAAAATAATTAACCAAACCCAAAATAAGGCAAGATGGAAGACAAGAATAAACAGAATAGGTAGTACAAATAGAAAGCTCAAAATAATGGGAAATCCAAACACAGCAGTAATTACATTAAATGTAAACTCAATGCGTAATAACCGTCAGACTAGGAAAAATGCAACGGGGCGCAGCTCTGACCTGCAGCCTGCTGAAGCTTCTCTGTCGCTCACCGCGGGTCACCGGGTCCCGGTGCCAGCCTGAGAGGAGGACGCTCCCAGGGTCAAATGAGGACCCACCTCCTCCTGCTGTTCAAGCGCCGGGCCTGGTCTGCAAAGGGAAGACAAGCAAATGGCGAAAATGGCTGAGTTCGTGACACACCGCGGCTGATGGAGGGACCGGCCAAACACGAGCGCACGCACGGAAGAACAAGCAATACTTAGGGAAAAGCCCCGCTGGGGGGCGGTGTGGGAGGGCGCCCCTTGACCACTGCCTGGCTGCAGGGTGCCCGAAGAGCCCTGGGCTCCAGGAGGACACTGCATTGCTGGTTTTGCCATGTCCCACTTTACCCGCGACCCCCGGGCCGGCGCGCTGATGTGTCCCGAGGGCCTGATC
>NW_012139191.1:3529040-3553077 GCF_000956105.1 Propithecus coquereli | reverse complement strand
ATCAATTTGATATTTTCTGTTAAAGTTGAAAATATGTATCACCCAGCAACCACATTAGGATTGTAAAGAATAAAGAAATGAGTGTATTTGGTGCTAAAGTCATCACAGTGTCATAGCACATTGTGTGTAACGGCCAATGGAGGCAGACAACCTAAATGTCCACCAGCCACAGAGAGGGCCACTTGCGTTACATTCACACCACAGAATAAACGATGGTAATGTAAATAACTAAACTACAGCTGTGAAGCTAAAACAATTTTTAAAATACAGGGAAATTCAACTACAATACTCAGGAATACATACAGAGACAGAACTATAAAGAAAAGCAAGAAATTGGTTATCAAAAGAATCAAGAGCTATTTTTCAGGTGAGGCAGAAAAGAAGCTTCTAGGGTGTCGGCTGACCAGGATACAGTTTCCTGAGATGTGAGAAAGCCAGTGAAAGACAAAGAATATACACCAAAACTCAGCAGTAGTTAAGTCTGGAAAGCATTAAGCATGTATTACTTTTTAAGTAGAAATAAAATCCAACAAACATTAGTTAATAAATAGTTAATGTTATTGCATACTTATTAGAACGGGCAAAATCCAGAAAGCTGGCCACACCGCATGCCCGTGCGAAAGTAGAGCAACAGGAACTCCCATTCATCGCCGGTGGGTGTGCAAAATGGTACAGCCACTTTGGGAGACAGTTTGGCAGTTTTGTACAAAACTAAACATACTTTTACCATATGAGTCAACAATCACACTCCTTGGTATTTACCCAAAGGAGCTGAAAACTTATGTCCACACAAAAAGCTGCACATGGATGTTTGCACACCTTTATTTATAATTGCCAAACTCGGAAGCAACCGAGTGTCTTTCAGCAGGTGAATGGATGAGTGTGGTCCACCCAGAAAACAGAGTATTATTCAGTGCTAAAAAGAAACGACCTAACAAGCCATGAAAAGACATGGAGGGAACTTAATTACTAAACCAAAGAAGCCAATCTAAAATGTTTGCGCACTGTACGATTCCAACTCTATTGTCATTCTGGAAAAGGCAAGCTATGGAGACAGTGGAAAGATCAGTGGCTGCCAGGGGTTAGGAGGAGGGAGGAGGGATGAACAGGCAGAGCTCAGGGGATTTTGGGGGCGGTGAAACTACGCTGCGTGATGCTCTAGTGGTGGATCCATGTCATTACACATTTGTCCAAGCCCATAGGATGTATGACACCAAGAGTGACCGTAATGTAAACTGTGAACTCTGGGTGACAGTGAGTGTCAGTGTAGGTTCACTGATGTGACAGCTGTACCTCTAGGGGCAGGGGTGTTGATAGTGGGGGAGGCTACACATGTTGGGGGGCTAGAGGGCTTATGAGAAATCTCTGTACCTTCTACTCAATTTTGCTATGAACTAAAACTGCTTTAAAAAATACGGTCTATTAAGTGTAAAAAATTCATGAAAAATCTATATTACTGAATAAATAAAACATATGAAGACAACAGCATCTCTGAGCCATCAGACGTGAACAATGGCCTCTTTCTCTTTCCGTCTCTAGAGGTGAGCACCCTCCCTAGAGCAATGCTTCTCGGGCCTGGCTGCTTCGGAATCGCCTGGAGAGCTTTTAAAACTCCCAAGGCCTGGCATGTAACCAGACCAATTAAACCAGAATCCCTTGGGAGAGAACAAAGCGTCAGTATTTTTCAAGGTCTGTGGGTGGTTATAATGTTCAGCCTGGGTGGAGAGCCACTCTCTAGATTGATGTAATTATGAGAATTTACCTTTTTTCAACATCCTAAATCATTTTGTATGTGTACATGTGCGCTGGAAGTTCCTCCTTGGCCATTTTCCCCACTATTATTGGGGGAAGATCAGGAAAGATTAGCAAAGAATGTCTGTGTAATAAAAAATGCTCCCATACCTAAGGACAAGGCAAAGAGCTTTTTATAACCAAAAACATACCTCAAAAAAATACAGGTTTAACCATTTCCCCTCCTATGTTCATTTAGCTCTGAGGTTTGTCCAGCATAGTGTAATTGTTGCAGGTAAGCTCTTAGCCAGATGTCATCTTTCTTGTTTTGCATTGTCCCTTGAAATGCCTGTCTTTCTGCAGAGTTGCTATTTAGTTGAACTGTGAAAGTCCCAGCAAAGTCTGGTCAAAGCAAACTGGTTTTCGGTGTAGATGCTTTGGAGTGGTGTTGTTAAGGGGGGTAACGGAGAGTAGTAAGAATGTCGGTATGTGGGAAGACTGTTTAAAACCAATTTACTTCAGCCTTTGATGGCCAAAATTGGGTTTAAATGTACTCCTTTCCCTGAAAATTTCCAAATCTTCATTATTGTTTTAAAAGCCCTGAGATAACAAGATTATGAATTATACCATGCAATCATGGTCATTATGTTTGGGCTTACACAATACTATAATCTATTGAAAACCCCTTTAATCCTAATATTATTGTATTGTACTAAATGAATTGCTCGTAGGGCTCAAATGATGTTAAATATAACGTGATACATGGTAAATTTGGAGGTAGTTTAGATTTTTCATATTTGCCTTGTTCTCTAATGTTTATTTTAAAAGTTTTATAAAACAGTGTCTACAAATAATTTTTTTTTTTAAGATATGGGGTCTTGCTCTGTCACCCAGGCTGGAGTACAGTGGCACCATCATAGCTCACTGCAGCCTCCAACTCCTGGGCTCAAGCGATCCTCCCACCTCAGTCTCCTGAGTAGCTGGGACTACAGGTGTGCACCACTGTGCCTTGGTAACTTTTTTACATTTCTTTCAGAGCCTGGGCTGTGTTGCCCAGGCTGGTCTCAAACTCCTAGGTTCAAGTGATCCTCCCACCTCAGCTTCCCAAACTGCTGGAATTATAGTCATGAGCCACCACGCCTGGCCTACCAATGATTTTTTTAAAATCAAATAGTGCAAAAGGTGAGATAGTGAAAAGTAAGTGTCTCTCCATCCTAACCCCAGTTTTCCTCCTCCAGGGCAACCACTCTGAGCAGTTTCCAGAGATGCACTGGGAAGGAAATTATTTTCAACTCCAAACAAACCATCAATGGGCAATATAAATTGCACATGAGCGAGATATCAAAAATTTTACCTTTCACACGCCCTTTCTTTGAAAGCTACAAAAGGGTGTGTTCCCTTTACACAAGAGTGTAAACCAAGAAGAAGGAAGACACGAACTCCAGGAAGCAGGATGGGGACTGCCAGCAGGGAGCCCAGCCCGGGAGCAACCCGGCCAGATTCCACAAGGGCAGGAAGAGCTCCAGGAACGAGGGCTCTGATGCACATTACATCAGCATAATGATCCATGAGGTTTGGCCATGTGTAAACTAGAGTTGACAGGTGCTTGGATGAGGAGGAAAGCATTATTGATGGCTATATACAAAACTAAGCAAATAAAAAGTAAATGATATTCATTCCAATAATGTAGGAGGAAATTTCACAGGAAAAAAAAATGTAACCATAGCACACTACTATTCCTAGCAGTTACTATTATTTACATGCTCATAAATAATAAATAGAAAATTCAGATTTAGTTAAAAATTGTGATATAATGAGAAGATGGGGGAGGCGAAATGGTGGCAAGAGGAACAAGGTAGCTAAATCGTCATCTGCAGTAGTAGAAAGTCAGCAGAAAAAAAGTCTGAAACATCATAATAAGACACAGCAGGATATGCATATTATTCAGAAGCACAGACACAAATGCCAGAAGAAACAGCAGAACGGAACAGGCCTGGGGAGGGAGGGCAGAGAACTGCTGCTGTCCGTACTCACAAGCCTTACAGCACCAGTGACATTTTACACCATGTAAATGTATGATTTTGATCAAAATAATTAATTTTTAAAATTCATGCCTATGGGAAAATTCATGCAAATGTAAAAGTAGAAATGATAGTGATGGTCTTCTGGAATGTTTCAGTATCCCATTTCAGAGCTACCCACGTCTAAGGACTCTTCAGCAAACATCTTTTGATGATACACTTAGGAGGGCAGGAGAGTAAGTCGTTTTATTAATCAGGACAGGATATTGTGATGAAACAGCACAATAAGCTCTGAAACTTCAGTGGCCTCACACAGTGAAGGCTATTTCTCACTTATGAGGCTGACGCATGTTGTGGGCTGCATGTCGACTGGAATATAGGGCCTCCAAGTTCAGTTCAGCAGAGAGAAGGATGCACAAGGCTCGCTGGCTCGTAATTGCCTTCTGTCTTGGGTCATTGGCCAGAAGCAGGTGGCCTCAAACTAATTGCAAGGGCAGCTGGAGAAGCTACAGGAGCTTATGAGTTACTGGGCGAGCACTGACATACTCTGCCGCGGTAGAACAGCTCACCAGAGCGCTGCCTGCAAAAGGACGCACAGGGAGAGAAAGTGGAATGCTAAGTACAGTGAGGAGGGGACGTGTGGGTGCATCCCAATCACTCTCCCAGGAAACGGAGTCTAGCCCCGCTACCCACCTCTCTGGGTCATCCTGAGACCCAGAGAGAGAAAGTGCTTTCTAAATCATTGCCAGTCTACAAGGACAAGACGTTAGATTATCTGTAGGTAGAGGTTTTGCAAACACGCCTACTGTCAGGAGATTGCATTCGTGCTGGGAGAAAATTGCTGTACAATTTATTTTGTTTTCAAAGGTCTTAACTGAAGGTTTGTAAGTTGAGTGGCTGACTGATCCCTTGAGTGACACAGTCAAGAGCTTGTAGGCCACCCGCCTTGTCTTGTGTCCTCTGTCCCTGCTGCTGTCCCCAACCCCCAGAATGGGCCCACGCACCACTGTTCTCTCTGTGACGAGAACAGCATGCTTCCCTTAGGCACAATTGCCAATGACAAGGCAAATCTCTAACACACTCTCTTATCTTGCTAATCCAATTATATTATTTTGTCCTGTCTTTATAATTCTCAAAAGCTACAAACATTGCTTAGCCTGTTTATTTTCATCTTTGCCATGCAATTTTTTTTCTTTAATGGCAATAAGAGTCTCTAATAAGAAAGCAAAATATATTGATGTCAGACTGTAGCAAAGAAGCATTAAATTGAATACACACCCTTGCTCACTGTGGTAGCCGAAGATTTTGCAGAGGAAACTGACCGTCTCAGAATCGGTTAGCTCCTGCTATGGTGTTAACACCTCTGTACTGGTGTTAAATAGCACTGCAGTGGCCCACTGAGACCTAAGCCACTTCCGACCTGCGGCTCTACCATGTCAACAAGTGGCCTCAACAATCACCAGCAAGGGTGAAAGAAGGCGTGGAGGGGTCACATTTGCTTTTCTGTGCTTCAGCCTGGGAGCCACACCTGACATTTCTGCTTCCAGCCTGCTGGTTAGAACTGGCCACGCGGCCTCAGCTTAATCGCAGGGGAGGCCGGGAGGTCACATCTTCTGTCATACAGGAAGAGGAAACTTAAATGGGATTTGGTGACATTGTTTTTGTCTTAATTGGAAAATACAAAACTGCACTGGGAACTCACAACCAGAGTTCATAGGCTGACGTGGGAGCTCAGCAGGAAGGGTTTCAGGAAGAAATCCCCAAGCAAGCGACTGTTTAACAGACATCTTCGATTTTATACCTGATGCAGCTAGTGTCTATGGGAAAATTAATATGGATTTACATTCATTTTTGTCTTGATGAACAGAGTATTCTGAGCACAAATTTACCTTTCCTCTGGTGGTTCCAAAGGCAGGTGGTGCCGTGGAGTCAAAGGAGCTGGGTGCCATTCCCCAGTATGCTGATTAACCAGGAAAAGTTAAAACAAGTCACAATCTTCCTGCGTCTCAGTGAACTCTTTCAACCACAAAAGGGAGAAAATACTCTTGTTCTGCCCAAATCAAAGGCTGTTGTGAAGTCAAATGAGAATGAGTACAAATGTGTATTAGAATGGTAAAGTGGCCAGGCGCGGTGGCTCACGCCTGTAATCCTAGCTCTCTGGGAGGCCGAGGCGGGCAGATTGTTTGAGCTCAGGAGTTCAAAACCAGCCTGAGCAAGAGCGAGACCCCGTCTCTACTAAAAATAGAAAGAAATTAATCGGACAACTAAAAATATATAGAAAAAACTAGCCGGGCATGGTGGCGCATGCCTGTAGTCCCAGCTACTTGGGAGGCTGAGGCAGGAGGATCGCTTGAGCCCAGGAGTTTGAGGTTGCTGTGAGCTAGGATGATGCCACGGCACTCTAGCCCGGGCAACACAGTGAGACTCTGTCTCAAAAAAAAAAAAAAAAAAGAATGGTAAAGTGCTATTTTTAATTGATTATTTCTACCAATTAGCTTCTTTTTATATAACTTACCACATTACAGTTTTGCTTTAAAAATAAAACAGTAAATTAAGCATACCAAATTTTACCTGTGGCATCATCCTGTAATGGTTCCTCTTTCTATTTAATGTTTAGCTGCAAACTACATAGTGATGAGATTGCAATATCCACATCTTCCTCCTGGAGTCATATATTAGACAAAATCAGCATGCTCATCTCCACGGCTCGTGCTCAGCCGAAAGTTTTGTTTCTGCCCCAGGCCTAATTGGTTCTGCTGCCAACTTACAAACACAGTCTAAAGAAAACAATGAAGAATATTTTTTCTCAGGTGATTTTTTGTTCAATTTTTTACTTTTTATTGTGGAAAATGTTTGACATACAATGTGGGAGGCAGAATAATCCCCCTGCAAGATGTCTACACCCTAATCCCCGGACCATCTGAATATGCTAGGTTACACGGCAAAGGGGAATTCAAGTCGCTGGTCAGCTGACCTCGGGATGGGGAGATTATCCCGATTAACCCGTGGGCCCAATGTAATCACGTGAGTTCGAAAAGCAGAGAGCATTTTGTGGCTGGTGAGAATCAGAAAGACAGCATTGTGAGAAGGACACAACCTGCCCTTGAGGCCATGAAGATGGAGGAAAAGGGTCACAATTTAGGAATATGGGCCACCCCCAGAGGCTGGAAAAGCAAGAAAACCTTCTCCCCTAGAGCTCCCAGAAAGGAGCGCAGCCCTGCCCCGCTGCTTTGGCTGGCATGTGTCCCAGGAAAGCACGTGTTGGAGACTTAATCCCCAGGACAGCAGTGCTGGGAGGTGGGGGGTCAAGAGAGGTATCTGGGTCACGCCGGCTCCGCCTCATGAATGGATTAATGCCGACCGTGAGAGCGCTCAAGGCTGAGTTTGATCTCTCGTGCCCTCTTGCCTTCTCTTGCCCTGCCATGGGATGACGCGGCAAGAAGGCCGTCCAGGGATGCTGGCCCCTTCATCCTGGACTTCCTAGCCTCCAGAACTATAAGAAACAATTTCCTGTTCATTATGAATTACCCTATCTCAGGTATTCTGCTACAGCAACACAGAACAGACTAAGACACCCACTGATATCATGAGTTTAGCCCGGGAAACTCATGTTGGACTTCTGACCTGCAGGACTGCAAGATAAATTTACATCGTTTTAAGTCGCTAAGTTCGTAGTTATGTCTTATACACCCATAGAAAACGCATACATATATAAAGAAGAGAAAATAATGTAACAACCCTGCATATACACATTGGTCGACTTCCGTAACTATCAACTCCTCTTGCTTTGTTGACGCGTTCACACGCTTCCTCCCAATGATGTCAAACTATTTGGAAGCAAATCCCAGACATTTTATCCTTCCATCCCTAAATATTCCACTATGTGTCTATAAAAGACAAGGACTCTCCTTTTAAACACAGCTATAACACAACCATCACAGCTAAAATTTAATAACAATTTCATAATATCATCAAATATTAATATCTAGTTTGTGTTCAGATTTCCCCAATGAGCTCATAAATGTTTTATTAGAGTACATGTGTTGTAATCAGAAGACAAAAAACAGCCATAAATCGCAATTGCTCAAAATGTTGCTTTCTTTCCCTCTTAATCCATAAGACCCTCTCCACCCACCACTCCCCACCTTTTTTTCTTACAATGCATTTATTGAAGACTCTGAGTGGTTTGTCCTGTAGAATTTCCCACCATCTGGGACTTACTGATTGCCTGCCTATGTTATTAATCGAGAGATTCCTCTGTATTGGGAGTTAGATACAGAGCTTTGATTTGATTTCGGTTTCATTTAAAAAAAAAAAATACTTCATAGGTGATATTGTGCAGTTCTAGCAGAAGGCCCTTACTATCTGGTCATCTCCCTTTTCTGTGATATTAGTAGCCATTTATTATTATTGCTTTGTTCCATTATTGGTATTAAGGGTTGCAACATATGACATTCTAATTCTATCACTCCTTTTTTATTTATTGTCTTCAGTATAGCTATGAAAAGACACTTCCCTCATCAAATATGTGGATACTTTAAGCAGGGATCGACCCTCCTTAGGGCCTTACGGCATTTTTGGCTTTGTGGGCCACACTGTCTTTGTGGCAACGACTCAGCTCTGCTGTTGTAGCACGAGAGAGGTCACAGACAAACCCACTGCGCTCCAATAAAACTGTATTTACAAACCAGAGCAGCGGGGCCAAGTTGACTCTCGAGCTCTGGTTCTCCAACCCCTGCTGTAGAGTATATTTTGTATAGGAAAAGCAAGATAAATGTTGTATTCTTTCCCTTTTTTTACTAGTTCCAAAAGTAGCAGATCGGTCTCTCTGCACTTGTTTTTAGTTTAGAACAAACAAATTCATTTCTCAAGGTATAGACAAAACATTTGTGAAGAACTGGCCTTGTGTTGCATTTTAAATACAGTCATGCATCACGTAACAACGGGGATAGGTTCTGAGAAATACAAATTGTTAGGCGATTTTGTCATTGTGTGAACACAGAATGTGCTCACACAAACCTAGATGGCACAGCCTATGACACACCAGGCTGTGTGGTACAGCCAGTTGTTCCTGGGCTACAAATCTGTACAGCATGCTACTGTGCTGAATAGTGCAGGCCACTGTGACACAATGGTAAGTATTTGTGTATCTAGACATCTAAACATAAAAGGGTGCAGTAAAGACACAGTATGAAAGACAAAAATGGTACACTTGTGTAGGCACTTACCATGAACGGAGCTTGCAGGACGGACAGTTGCTCTGCGTGAGTCAGTGAGTGAGTGGTGAGTCAATAGGAAGGCCCAGGACGTTACTGGAGACTTTTAAACACTGTACACTTGGGCTACACTGAATTTATTCAAAAATATTATTCTTTCTTCAATAATAGATTAACCTCAGCTTACTGTAACTTTTTTACTTTGTGAACTTTTTAGTTTTTAATTTTTTACCTCTTTTTGTAATAACAGCTTAAAATACAGATACATTGTAAAATGTACAAAAATATTTTCTTTATATTCTTATTTTATAAGCTTTTTCTATTTTCAAAATTTTTATTTTTATTTTTTTACTTTGTAAACTTTTTTGTTGAAAACTAAGACACAAACACATACATTGGCCTAGGCCTACACAGGGTCAGGATCTTCAATATCACTGTCCTCCACCTCCATATCTTGTCCAGCTGGAAGGTCTTCAAGGCCAGTCATAAGCACGGAGCTGTCATCTGCTCTGATAACAATGCCTTCTTCTGGAAGGCCTCCTGAAGGGCCTACCTGAGTCTGTTTTACAGTTCGCTTTCTTTTTTAAGCAGAAGGAGTATACTTTCACTGTTCAAAAGTATAGTATGGTAAATACATAAATCAGTAGCATAGTTGTTTGTCATTATGAAGGAGTATGCACTGCGCATAATTGTATGCGCTTTACTTTTAGGGGAGTGGCAGCACAGTAGGTCTGTTTACGCCAGCATCGCCACACACATGTGATGCATGTGCTACAACATTGTGATGGCTATGACGTCACTAGGCAATAGGAATTTTTCAGCTCCATTATAATCTTCTGGGACCACCACCGTAAACATGGTCCATCGTTGACCAAAACATCATTATGTGTGCCCAAGTAATGCCTAGCAGCTGACCAGCACAGAATACGTAATTAATAGATGACAGACAGACAGACAAGCCAAATGCAAACCTCATGCAATGGACGCTATCTCTCCCTCTTTCTCTCTCTCCCTCTCTCCTTCCCCCAGCTTCTGCCAATTTTACTTTCCATTTATCCAAGATTTCCTTCGTACCTGGCTCTCTTCAAACAATTATAAAGTCATTATGTCAAGTCCCCTATTTTACTATAATCATTTACATTAGGTGAGCCATTTTTGTGGGTGAAAAATGAGCAATTTCCTGTGGTTCTAGCTAATATTTACACACAGGCTCACACAATCATTTCACACACATCCTCTCAGATACTCTCCCCAGAAATTGCTGGTAGGGCCACTGTGGCTGCAGACTTCTATGATACTAACAGCCCCTAGGTAATCTCCTACCCCTGAGTGGGATCTGGACCTAAAGATTTACTTCCAATGAATAGAATACAAAAGTAACAAGATGTCATTTCAGAGCCCAGGCTGCAAAAGACGGTGCCTTGGGTCTTGCTTGGGCTCTCTGGTCTTCTCACCCACGTGCTCTGAGAAAGGTGGCCGCCGTGTTGGGAGCTGCCCATGGGGGGCTCACCTGACATGGAACTAACTAAGAGGACCCCTGGCCAACAGCCAGTGAGGAGCTGAGGCTCCTGGTCCAACACCTCTCCAGGAACTTGTAGTGGTCAGTTTCATGTGTCGTCACGGCCAGGCTAGAATTCCATTATTTGATTAAACCCTAGTCTAGGTGTTTCTGTGAAGCTATTTTGTAGATGGGGTTAACATCTACCATCAGTTGATTTTATATAAAGGAGATATTAGCCTGGATAATGTGGATAGGCCTAAACCAGTCAGCTGAAAGGTCATAAAAACAGAATTGCGATTTCCCTGAGAAAGAAGAAATTCTACCATGGACTGAAGCGTGTGAAGGGTCCCAGCCTGCCCTTCCTGACAGCCTGCCCTGTGGATTTCAGACTTGCCAAGCCAGGCCCTGCAACTGCATAAGCCAATCCCTTGCAATAAGGATAGAGATATGTAGATACCGGTTCTATCTCTCTGTGGTGGAACCACAACTACTACAGAACTAAGTCCTGCCAACAGCACTGTGTGAGCTTGGAAATGGACCCACCCCAAGTCGAGCCTTCGGATGAGACACCAGCCAACACTTTGACTACAGCCTTGTGAAAAATCTTGAGCCAGAGACACCCAACCAACCATTCCCAGAGCCTTAGAGAGAGTCTCAGATAATAAATGTGGCTGATTTGAATGGTTGTGGTGGTGATGTGTTACACAGCAGTAACTAAGTTATACAGCCATCGCCTAAGGCTGTGCAAGAGGGGCCCTTCCCAGGGGCACCCAGCGAAGGAGCCAGAAGAAAAGAACACTTTTCTATTTTATGCAAAAGTGGTCTTATGGCATGACAGTGGCCCTGAGCTGCAAGTAAGGATAGGATTGTTATCTTTGTTTTGTTGATGAAAAAATAAACTTTATAGAGACCCAGTCTCAGAGAAATTAAGTATCATGCCCAAAGTTGAAAGTCCAGAGGCTGGACTAGAACCAATAGTCAGGTTCTAGCCTAGATTTTGTCATCTGGCCTGTAGCATCCTGAGGTCTCCACCCTCTTCCTGGTTTGCAGAAGGTCACCTCCTGAGCCTTCCTGCTGCGTCCTCACATGGTGGAGAGAGATCATCCCTCTCGTGTTTCTTCTTATAAGGGGATTAATCCCACTTATGAGGGCTTCACCCTCAGGACTGACTTACCTCACAAAGGCCCCACCTCCCGATACCATCACACTGGGGACTGGGACTTCCACACATGAGTCGGGGGGGCACACAGACGCTCAGCCCACAGCAGGTCTCGTCTCTGGGTCCTACTGCTTTGGTCTCTGTGTCCTGTTGTGTTGAAGTCCACTCTCTTCCCCAGGCCACCCTGCTTCTGCACCCGTCCAGTCTTTCCACGCCTCCCTGAGGCCCTTTTCCTCCTCCCATGTGCCCGGGTCTTACTCAGGTTCCAGCTTAGGTTTCTCTTTCTCTGGAAAGCTTTCTTGGCCCCTCAAGAACACCATAGATTCCCCCTCTGTGTGCACCACTGCACCCAGCAGTATCACACGGCATTGTCAAGGCCTGTTTACAAACCATTTTCTTTAACAGAGAATAAGCTCTCTGAGGGCAGGAACTCTGGTACCTGATAAGCATCCAACAAAAATTTGTGGGATGAATGTGTAGCAAGTGCTAATCAGTGCACTATTGGAAATCTATAAAATCATAAGCATGTAATTATGCCATGCCTCCTTTAAGATGCATCCCTTTGGCTCTAATTTGAATTCTAGGCTTTAATGCAGTGGAGTTGGAGTTAGAACTCCAGGGTCCACTTGGGCAAAATATTTAAACTTTCTGAGCGTCCAGATGGGACAGTTTTATGTTTGAGATCTTCTCTTTCATATAGCAGGATCAGCAAATAACATAGAAGTGTTAGTTTTCTAACACGGCATCTTATGTGCTATGATTTAAGGTAGCATTCAAAATTAAGAAACAGCTAAAATTATAGAGAAATAAGTAGGGAGGCCGTGTTTCTGGTGCTGTCCTCTGTGGACAAGTCAGCTGGGACTCAGTTTCATCATCTGTGCAAGACGGAAGTTGGACCGGTTCATTTCCAGAGTCCCCCCCTTGTCTGCTATTCTTGGCTTCTTAGCTGAGATGAGCAAACATTGCCAAAAGCATCACTGAGAAAAGCAATAATAAAAATATTATCTTAATTTGGGCGCAGCCAGGTTCTCATCACCGAAACGAATCTAATTATTGAATTCCAATCTCCATCTATACTGACAAAAGACAGTGCCCCCAAGAAAACCTGCAGGGCCTACCACACTGTTCAAACAAAAGAATAAACAGTAGCGTCTGTCACTGGGCAGCTGGGAGGGGTCTGTCTGACACCATGTTCCTGGTCACGGATGCCTGATGATAAGAATGTGGTTCCTAGGCACTGGCCATAAGTCTGAACATGCAAACTGGAATCACCTAGAGTTCTAAAAGCAGTCATGGGTGTGTTACTCTTGTACCTAAGTCCTGCTTCACAGGACAGCACAACTGAACAAGGGTTTCATGACAAGACGAGGACATTTCTTTGTTCTATCACTGCTGTGCGCGGCTGGAGAAAATCATGAGGGCCATATACAGGGAATGGTTGATGTCAGAGTTTATTTTTTCTTTGTCTTTCTTAATAATTTAATGCACTTTACAATAGGCCACTGTGTCTACTGTAAAGTGGAGATAATTCTAGTAGTTGTTCAAATGGCATTGAATGAAATAATGTTCATAACACATGGTAAATGCTTATTATTAGCTGACCATTTGAGCTATTCAGGACTGGTGGACTCATGGGAAGAAAAAGCAGACAGCTACCCAAAAAGAGTGTTTTCAGAGGTATACTCAAGAATCTTCTCTCAAAGACACACACCCCACTCTCTGCCATTTAACCACCACAGCTGCATTCCTGTCGTTGTCAGAGCTTTGCCTGACCATCTCTGCAGGGGACTTAACACTAGGTCTGGATGGCATTCTTCCCTTGGTATGATGTGTCACTTTCTCTAACCCATGTGGTTCTGATGAGGCTATCAAAACCCTCAAGGGCACAGGGCTCCCAGGAAGAGCCCCCACTCCGGCGTGGCCGATCAGCCTCTGCCACTGCTCAGCATCACTGACTGATCCGAGACTCGGGCCTGGGACACAAGCCGACCAGAGCGCCTCCTCGGGACTGAACCGGTAAGGAAGCTCCCTCCTTGCCTGGGCCCCGGGATTACGGACTCTATCGCTGGGGGAGGATTCGGCAGGAGACAACAAGGTTCCCTGCAAACAAAAGCAGAGGGAGCAGACTGCCGGCAAGAGAGTCCTGGAGGTCCTCTCCACTTACAGCCCAGCTGCCCCTTCCGCCCCGGGGTCCCCAGGCACCCGGCAGCTAGGCGGGCCAGCGATGTGCCTCTTTGCTTAAAGCTGGTTGGAATTCAGTTTCTTTCCCTTACCATTGAAAACATCCCCAAAAAAGCACATTTTTTTTAAATTTTGTTATTTATATGTGAGGTCTACTTTACATCTTTATTAACTTGCACTATGGGCAGAGACTACAGCATGCAGGGAGCCTCCAGGTGGGGTCAATGCAAACTGGTAAGAAAAGAGATGATACTTTTAATGGCTTTGTTAAAATTACTAAAAATTTGGTGACCCTATGTCAGTACCCCCAAATTTGGGGGCTACGCTGAGATGGTCCTTAGTCCCACAGGGCTTATGATGACATCTAGTCTCACAAAGGAGGAACAAATGGTCTTGCTTTGGGGACAGCAGTGCCTTTGCAGTCTTAGGAGAAGAGATGCGAATTCAAGATCAATCACCAGTGCAGGCCACGTGCCCCAAGGATGCACATTCTGAAGCCAGGGGCTCCCTGCACTGATCTCAGCAAACACGACCTACCCAAGGTGGGGCTACTGCCCTCATTCCTTAACCCCCTCCTGGTTGGGGCCCTGCCCTGCAGCCCCCCACCATGTAACCCAGGCCAGTGGAGGGAAAATCAAACACTCAGACCACAGGCTCTTTCACTTGTACAGAGCAATGGATGGCTGTGTGAGATTCAGGGCTCTACTGTCATGGAAGGGAGGGCGGGGAAGACAGGCGTTTGTTCTCCTAGAGCTTTCAGCCCATGGGGAGAGACAAGAGACATGTAACTGTCTAATACGACTTGGGCAGGGATGATGACTTAAAGGAAAACAGAGCAGAGCGAAGGAACAAGGGGAGGGTGGCGGGAAGTGCACACGGGGAGCAGGGGGTGCTGCCCGAGGCTGGACTGTGCCTTCAGAATGCATATGTTGAAGCTCCAACCCCCAGGACCTCAGAATGTGACTGTATTCGGTGATAGGGTCTTTAAAGAAATTAAGGTTAAATGAAGTCATGAGGGTGGGCCCCGATCCAATCTGCCTGGTGTCCTTGTAAGAATAGGAGGTGAGGACACAGACACGCACAGGGACGACCCTGTGGGAACACAGGGAGAAGATGGCATCGGCAAGCCAAGGGCCGAGGGCTCGGAGCAGCCAGTCCTGCTGCACCTTGACCTTGGACCTCCAGCCTCCAGAACTGTAGAGAATAAATTTCTGTCACTGAAGCCACCTTGTCTGAGGTCCATTGTCATGGCAGCCCGAGCAGACTACCACAGGGATACTGGAGCGAGAGGTGGCCGTGGAGACGCTCGGGGGGTTTCAGCAGGCGGCACAGTGCGGGCGCGGCTGGCCAGAGGGCAGCAAGGCGCTGGCGCGGTGTCAGGGAGGGGCTGAGAGGCAGGTGGGGAGCTGGAGCGTTCTCAGGGGCCGGAGCCAAAAGGGCGTTGTGGGTCACCGTCAGAACCTTATAGTTTCCACTGAGGGTGACAGAAGCTTCTGGAATGATGAGCAGCAGAGCTCCATGATCTGACTGACATGTGTGGAGACCACTGTGTGCAGATCAGACAACATGTGAGCCAGAGAACACGCAGGAGGCTGGAGGGGAGACCCCGTGGGGGCACAGTGAAGAGATGACCATGGCCAGAGCAGGGGGCAGTGACAATGGCCCGCTTGCAGCTGACCTCCAGGAGGGGCCTTGGGACTCATCGATGCAGGACGTGCAGGAAAAGTGGGAGTCGCGAGAACCCCTGAGCCTGGGCCTCAGCAGCAGCAGAATGGTGGTGCCACATACTGGCATGGGAGGGAACCAGGTGTGGATGAAGAGGTCAGTTTTGCCCATTATGCATCAAAACGAAGTTGCGGACAGGAATTTGGACATTTGCATTCAGAGTTCAGCGGAAAGGTCAGAGCTGGCGAGCCCTATTTGGGAGCCATCAACACAGAGATGGACTTGAAAACCAGCCTGTTACGGGTGGAATCGTGACCTTCTATGAAGCCCAAACCCAGCACTCGGGATGTGACTGTGTTTGGAGACAGGTGATCAAGTTTCAAATGAGGTTGTTAGGGCGGGCCCTAATCCAATATGACCAGTGTCCTTATGAAAAAGGGAAACTGAGACACAGACACACACACAGGGAAGACCACGTGAAGAAGCAGGAGGAAGACACCATCCATGAGCCACGGGGCGAGACCCTGGGAGGAACAAACCCTCCTCACACCTTGAGCTGGGACACTCGGCCTCCAGAACTGTGGGAAAATAAACTCCTGCGGCTGAAGCCCCCCCGGCCCTCCCCATCCCCGTCTGTGCTGTTTCCTTACAGCAGCCCCAGCAAACTAATACAGCTGGAAACAGGTATTTGACCTAGAGAACAGGTCAATGGAGAGGGAGGTCTGAGATCTCGGCCTGGGGACTTCCAAAATGTGGGGGCTTGGAGGAGGAGAAGGAAGGAGCAGAGGAGAGGGAGGAAAACGCCACAGAGCGAGAGGTCGCTTCCACCAGAACCGTTTCAGGGTGGGGAGGGTAAGGGGAGTAGAGGTGTTGTCAGGGGGAAGGCTGTTCTCTGAAGGGGTTTCAGCATTAAGGAAAAAGAGGCAGGGGCAGTTCTGGAAAAGGAGGAGGTCCAGAAATCAGTCTTTGAGTGGGCACTGAGAGCATGTTGTATGCTGTGGAAGGTTCTGGAAGGGAGGAGTGACTGAGCTGCCGGTGGGGCAGAGGAGATGATGGTGGGCACAGAGCCCAGGAGGAGGGGAGTGGAGGCGGGCAGGACAACAGGTGAGCTGGGACCAGCTTTCCAGGAGCCACGGACAGTCTCCAGGCTGTCCCAGGTGGACGCAGGCAGGAACAGTCACCGGTCCATGAGAGCTGCCCCTCCCGCCCATCTCCAGGCATCCACGCGGGCTTCCCCATACACACCCTTCTGCCGCCCCCAACTCCTGCCTTGTGTCTGAGACAGGCCCAGGCTGAGGCCAGCAGGGAGCATGGGAGGACAGAGATGCCACACTGCGGTACCGCAAGGATTGTGACAAACACATGCTAAAGCCAAAGAAAAACACATCTGTCACAGACATTTTCTATTTAAGTGACACTTTGAAAGATCAAGAATCCAATCTGTACCTCAAAGGTAAGTTATCATCAGACTCTAAAGGTACAATCATATCAATTCACAAGCCCCGACTTCTTAAACTTAAATGATAGCCTTTAGTTAAAATACACCTGAGAGAAAAAAAATTCTAAAGGATGCCTGCCCCCAAATGCCCTGGACCTAAAATTCCTGGCAGGACACCTCACCCCTCATTCCTGACCCAGACACTGCTCCCCACCCCTCAAAGACTCTCCAAACTGTAGAGTCCTATTGCTTTGCTTCCAAAATCCAAGGGAAACAAGAAGTCCCATCTCTTACAAAGATAAGCATGGCAAGGTTGTTCAGTTTATTTTTCTAAACATACAAAATCAATATTGAATTTTAAAAATACAATTTTCCAAAGACAAAATAAATATAGAAAACATCAGTGTGAAAAAAATTAATTGTCCCATTCAGATCATACATTGCTGACTTTCAGGAAGAGCAAAAGTTCATCACCTCTGTCTACAACTTAGAGCTGACCGAGCTAAGTGCGTTATGCCATTTTAATAATTTGATTTTTATTAAAGATAAATACCATTATGAACAAATCATAAATAAATATACATTCCCACTCCCAAAATACGGTGATGTAAGAGTCTAGCAGATCGTGCTAACGTACAGAGAAATAACAGTTTCAAATATCATTCAATGACATACAAATTTACTTTAGCTTCTTGTCTTTTAGGAAAAGCAGAATTTGACCACAAAATCTCCTTAGTTGTCGTTATTTCCAGTCATGATAGGTTTTTTTGGATGTCTTATTTGACCACCTAAAACAAGTCACCTCTCCCCCATCTGATATTTTCCAGAATAAAATTTAACCAAGGGCATCACTGCTTCTTTGGTTTTCCTGTTTGTCTGGGGACTGACAGGACCAACAGGCTTTGTGTTGGCTTCCCTGGCGGGAGGCTGAGCCAGGCTCTGTGGGTGCCACCCTGGCCAACCACACTCTGCATCTCTTAGACCAGGGAACAGAGGGAGCAGAGCAGATGATGCAAAACAATATGACACAAAAAGTTACATTTGGCTATGGAGTTAGTTTTTCTACTTCTCCTTAAAGGTGATTGTGTCTGATAAGTAGGGAATTCGGTTTTTTAATTAATTAAAAACTAATTTTTGTTCGTCAGTCATGCAGGTGCTAGGATGCATTCCGGCTTCCTCGTCTCACGTGCTCACCCAGCCATTGGCGGCTCTTTGCCCCATGCCAAGGGTGGACAGTTCCCCCCAGTTTCAGGACCAATCTGAGAGCAAGAGGTCCTTTCTTGGCCATACTTCAAAAGAAGGAAACTAGAGCGACACCCAGGCCTCTAAGTTCCCAGGGGCCACAAGCTATAAACCCTTCTGTCCACATTCCCAACAGAGAATGTCAGCACCTTCCATATCCACAGATGTAACTGGGAGTTTACTTTAAATACACCTCCGTCCATGATGAAGTTTTTTAGTGTTCATGTGTAGATTTCTGAGTCACGTAGAACCAACCAGAAATAAAAATAACTGACAATGACAGTCAAGAAAAGAGGCTTCAGGAATTGGTCTCTGAGGGGACCTTAGTGTTCTCGTCCAGTCTCCCTTTCTTTATCGTGACAGGAGCTGCCTTGCTGGTGTCCGAATACCTCCTTTGGGAAATCCCTTAGAACCCAACAGATAACCACCGAGTGTCTCCGCTCCACCAGGCACCGTGCCAGGGACCCAGACAGAGAAGTCAGGCCAAGAGAACTTTACAATCCACCAAGAGAGAGACAACCATGGAAATTGCTAATATGTCAGTCCTGATATGACAGATGCTGAAAATTAATTATTGAAAAAAATGTTATGAGAAAGCAAATACTTCCTGCTATGGTTTAAGTGTGTCCCCCAAAGTTCATGTGTAGGAAACTTAATCTCCAGTGCAGCAGTGTTGAGAGGTGGGACCTTTAAGAGGTGATTAATGTCATTATCACCAGAGTAGGTTAGTTATTGCAAGAGTGGCTTTGTTATAAAAGCAAGTTCTGCTCTCTTGCATGCGTGTTCCCTTGCCCTTCTGCCTTCTGCCATGGGATGACACAGCTCAAACGTCCTCAGCAGATGCCAGTGCCATGCTCTTGGACTTCCCAGCCTCCAGAACCGTGAACCAAATAAACTTCTATCATTTATAAATTACCCAGTCTGTGATATTCTGTTATAGCAACACAAAAGGAACTGAGACACTGCCAATTGGGTGACATGAAGAAAACGTAAACATCATCTCATCTATTTTTAAAATGAGGATGCATGGCAGCTGTTATATTAAATCAAGCTTGTTAATTATTTAATCTACAGAGCCACGGACTGTTGGCATTGAGAGCCCATGAAAGTCATCAAAGCCTAGCTCTTTTTCTTCTGGAACTGTGTATTGAAGTTAAGCAGCGTATGAGGACTCCGAATGGTTTTGCCCACATGGTTCTTGCTTGTAAAATGCACATACATACTCGATAGGCCGTTTGATCAGTTCTGCTTTATTTCACTCTTTCTAAATGTTCTGCCTGGAAGTCGGAGTTCAGGGACAACTCTGAACGATGTGACTGTGGACCACACCCATGGCTCATTTCCAGGCTTGGTTACCTGATGTTGCAAGCTGCCCCTCATCTGGGGAAAGGTGCAGAGGGGAACTGGGATTCACTGTCACAGAGAGACCTGAATCCTGGCATGCTGAGCAAGGTGCGTGGCACACACTTGTCATGTAGTAAGTGTGCGACTGATTGTGCAAAGGTGGGAGCAAGTGGGGCCTCTCCTACTCCACCTTCTCACCCTGATGGCTGAGGAGACAGTGGTGCACCTGCTCTTTGACATCCCAAGTAACCAAAGGGCCCCGTCCTCTTCCGGCCATTCGCAGACTCTTGGACCAGGCAGTTATTCAGAACCAGCTGCCACTGAGCGTGGTGCCTCTGTTTAGAGCCTTGGATCTCTCTCTCTCTCTCTCTCTCTCTCTCTCTCTCTCTCTCACACACACACACACACACACACACAGTCTGGGTGTGCAGCCCACAGATATGTTTTGCAAGGGCTTTAGGTAGACACAGGTGGAAAGGGAGCTGGACTGAAGGGTTTGTGTTCTCAAGGCGGACGCTTGTTCGGCTGCCAGATGGAATCATGAGTGACCTCAAGACAGGGCAGGCCAGGACAGGACAAGTCAGGGGACCCAGCTAAGCAGGGGGTTCTTGGGAATGCCGCAGATGACAAAGGGCCAAATCCCAGGAGATCAAACAGGACCGGGAAGGGGCAGACCGAGATTCGAGTCAACACCTGAAAAGAAGTGTGGACACCCACAGAGAAGGCACAAGACGAGTCTTTATTCAGCTGCCAAGAGAACAGGTGCTTCTGCCAGTCTCCTTGACACTGTTCACTGTGAAAGCTGTTGGCAAAACCCAGGCCCTCGAACCTCGGCTCGACCTCGTTCATGCGTCCTGTCAGAGCCCTGGGCGTCCGGTGAGTGCGTCGGTAGAATGATTGTTTTCTGTGGTGGTTGTTCGGCCAGGTGGTCTCTTGTTTGATTCGTTGCTTTTTTTAGTTCTTAGCGTTGTTGCTTTTTTTTTCTGCTTGTTTTTTTTTTTTGTCGGAGGGTTTTTTGTTTTTTTTTTCTGTCGTTGATCTTTTCTGCGGCTTCTTGTTGCTCTTCTTTTTTTTTTGTTGTTCTTTTTTTCTCTTCTTCTTTATTAGCGTCGTGCAGACTGTTGTGTTTTGTTTTTTTGAATGTTGTGATGAGCAGAACTTCTCTGAGAGTTCCAGGAAAGAAAGATTCAAAGGAATGAAAGGAATAATAGCTGAAACGGAGTCTTAAAGACTCGCTCTGCAGATTTCTTGATTTGCACAGAGATCACGTATGCTAATAGCTACACTGGCAGATGCACTGTGCACACCATCATGGAACCCACCAAACTCACAGCCCAAACTTGGCTATAAGCACCTACTATGGGATGCTGAGCACCTGCTATGGGAGATCGTGCAGTTTACACCCATTGTCTCATTTAATGCATGCAATGATCCTATGAGGTAGGAACTGCTATTGTCCCATTTTTCAGGTAAGAAAACTGAGGCAAAGAGAATAAGGAACTCGCCTCTTGTGGGAGTGGGTGACGGAGGTAAAATGCGAACTCAGGCAGTCTGACCCCGGAGTGCAGGGTCTGCCCCAGGGAATGAGGGCCTGGAGGTTAAGGGTTGGCCCCCGGTCACACTGGAGCCCTCAGACTAAATTCTAAACACACCACAGCTGGGGGCCCACGCTAGCTTGTCCCTCCCACACGTACAGCTCGTGTATCCTGGTTAAGGGGGCAGGAGGAGTTAAATCATCTGAAACTGAGTACTTGGGGGGAGGTGACTACAACTTACAACCGTCACACGCCCGGGCACTCCACACAACACTGTCTTAGCAGGACCTTCTCCTTCATACTCTGCAAACCACACACAGACTTTTCCCACACATCAGGGATATTTGGGGACATAACTGAGCAAGCCCATCTCCGCCAAGCAACCACTGTAGGCTCGTAGCCACAACATGGAGACGGCAGCTCACACTTCGGCTGCACCCAGCGCCAGGCACGGCTGTGCTGAGAGCTCTGCATGAACTATAGTACTTATTCCCACATCCCCGACAACCTTCTGAGCTGGAGGCTGTTGTCATCCCATTTTACAGACGCAGAAAGTGAGGTTCAGAGAGAATGAGAACCACCCGGGTCACATAGCTAACAAGTTGCAGAGCCAGGGCTTGAACTTCGGATGCGGAGCCCTTAGCGGTGATGCCTCCTAAAAGGGGTTGCCCCGCGCTGGAAGCCACGTCTCCTCTTCCCCAGTTAGTTCTCTCCCACCCAGACCTTTCCCCCAGCTCACCACCAGGTGGGCAGTAACCTGGCGTCCCCGTTACCTGCTCATCTGCTGGGTTTCTCTTTCCCGTGTCGCCTGTCACTGTGGTGTCCGGAGGCTCTGCGAGGATGCGCGTCAGCACGGTTCCTGCAAGGTGCAGAGAGGCCGGCTATGTCCGAGAGAGCAGGCCGAGCCCCCGTGCTGCAGCTCTGGCTATTCCAGCTGCCCCCGGGTGTGTGCACACACGTGCACATGCTTCTCACCGTACCCAGGGTCCCCGTCTCCCCTTCATATTTATCAGCCAAAGCTTAAGGCTTAGAAAACAATTTTAATAAATTACTTTTGAAGCCATCTGGATAATTTTTTTTTTTTGGCACAAAAATAACCACACCCATGGGGATTAAAAACTTGCATGAAAATTAATTAATTTTGTTTTCAAAGTCCGTTTCAGCGCTCTGGGCCAGGCTTCTGGGATAACTGGAGCAGCGCCGGGTGCCCAGAGGGAGTTGGGACTCCCTGGTCAGACCCCTCACGGCCAGCGTGGCCACCGTTAACTTTGTTGAATTGAGGTCACCATGAAGCTTGTCAAATAGGCAATGACATCTGAAGCAACGACAACTGTTGCTCTCGGCCACACTTGGCCCTCCCGCAGCCTGCAGGGAGGTGGCCTACACGTTTGCCGACCCTGCCCAGGAAGCTCTACCCCCAGGACAGGGGACCCGAGGAGAGGTCACTTTGCTCCCCTGGGCCTCTGACTTTCTTACTTAGATTTGCTTTCTAAAAAAATTGCTCTGGCTGCAAAGCGGAGGGCAGATTGGAAGGTGGCATGATCAGAGCCCCAGTGAGGAGGAGGCTGCCTGAGTCCAGCCGAAGCGAGGTGGCCCCTGGGCCGAGGCCACCACGGTGGGCATGAGATGCGCGGCTCGGGGAGAGGAGGCCTGGCAAGTTTTGGTGGATTTGGAGTTTTCCTTCCTCTGTTTTTACACGGTGTGCTATGTGGGTACGACGCTATGTTGCAGGACAAGTAGGAATGAAAGAGAGTTAGCTTTTTAGGGGGCAGCATGGCCTGGCGACCGCGGCCCCCCCGACACCACTGAGCCGAGGCACACGCTCTCGAACCCCTGGCTTCTCACTCATGAAAAACGGGGACAGGACCAGACCCCTAAAACCTCGTTGAGCTGGGAAGTGCAGCAAGTCTACTTTCACTGGAAACCAGTTCTCACTTTTCACTCCAGTTTTCATCAGCCGCAGAAATAAGGACAGAGAACCCGGGGCCACAGAGCAGGACAAGGAAGGCCAAGAACCTGGCCGTCCAGGGCCTGTGGCCTCAGGGGCCGAAGGCGGCCCAGCAGGGCGGGCGGTGAACCTCGCCCCGTAACAGGAAGCGGAGAACTGGCCCGAGTCTGCTTCTCTGTGCAAAGCCGCCTCTGAGAAACACACCGTGTGGAAGACAATGAAAGGGCGGGCGCTACTTTTTTAAAAAGAGGCCAATGGCCAGGCTGCAGGACACAGAGAGCTGGAGGGTCGAGATCATCTGGTCAGACCTGGGGACAAAAGTGCAGTCCAGGAAAAACAGCCGAGATGTTAGGATTTCCGCCTTAGTGGACACCGAGGCTGGACAGCAAGGGAACGATTTTCAGTAATAAAATAAAAGGCCTGTATTGCAGTTTATAAAAATGCCACAAAACCGTTGTAAAATAGTTTATTCCAAACCACAGCGTATATGTAGTTTCTGAGTCTAACGAGGAGGTATTTAATTAAACTTTAGTCTTTATTATTAAACACAGTCCTTGAAGTCTACACCGCAGGCTTGTTTATCAGGGAAGCTGCCTTTTACCCTGAGGCCTGGCTTTTCAGCAACTCAATCCCTTCGGTGCAGACGAAACAGACTCCTGAGGTGCCCGAAGCTGCACTCGAGCTCTGAACTTGGTGGCGCCCTTCCCGGGCGGCCTGTGGACGGTCCGCGTTCCTCGCACGTGGGCCGGCCAGGTCCCGGGACCCCACGCAGCGGCTCCCGTGTCCAGCATTCACCGGCACAGCTCAAGAGAGCTGACAGTCCTTTGCAGTCCTGGTTTTAAAAAATAACTCGAATGTCGACATAGTGTGGTGTGTATCGTCCCCAGGATGCACCTGTATCTGCAGCTATTTATCAACAGAAGGCGGATGGACTGCAAAGTCACTTTAATGATCCTGTGACCATTTCCTGACGCCGGGCTTAGTGCCATTCTCCGCGGGGCGGGGGCGGGGAGAATGGGGGCTCAGAGTCGTGTCACAGTCGGGTAAAAGCGGCAG
>NW_012139191.1:3491739-3528990 GCF_000956105.1 Propithecus coquereli | reverse complement strand
AGCGGAGAACTGGCCCGAGTCTGCTTCTCTGTGCAAAGCCGCCTCTGAGAAACACACCGTGTGGAAGACAATGAAAGGGCGGGCGCTACTTTTTTTAAAAGAGGCAAATGGCCGGGCTGCAGGACACGGAGAGCTGGAGGGTCGGGATCATCCTGTCAGACCTGTGGACAAAAGTGCAGCCCAGGAAAAACAGCCGAGATGTTAGGATTTCCGCCTTAGCGGACACCGAGACTGGACAGCAAGGGAACGATTTTCAGTAATAAAAGGCCTGTATTGCAGTTTATAAAAATGCCACAAAACCATTGTAAAATAGTTTATTCCATACCACAGCGTATATGTAGTTTCTGAGTCTAACGAGGAGGTATTTAATTAAACTTTAGTCTTTATTATTAAACACAGTCCTTGAAGTCTACACCACAGGCTTGTTTATCAGGGAAGCTGCCTTTTACCCTAAGGCCTGGCTTTTCAGCAACTCAATCCCTTCGGTGCAGACGAAACAGACTCCTGAGGTGCCCGAAGCTGCACTCGAGCTCTCAGCTTGGTGGCGCCCTTCCCGGGCGGCCTGTGGACGGTCCGCGTTCCTCGCACGTGGGCCGGCCAGGTCCCGGGACCCCACGCAGCAGCTCCCGCGTCCAGCATTCACCGGCACAGCTCAAGAGAGCTGACAGTCCTTTGCAGTCCTGGTTTTAAAAAATAACTCGAATGTCGACATAGTGTGGTGTGTACCGTCCCCAGGATGCACCTGTATCTGCAGCTATTTATCGACAGAAGGCGGATGGACTGAAAAGTCACTTTAATGATCCCGTGTACATTTCCTGACGCCGGGCTTAGTGCCATTCTCCGCGGGGCGGGGGCGGGGAGAATGGGGGCTCAGAGTCGTGTCACAGTCGGGTAAAAGCGGCAGAGTTCTACTCTCATCAGAAGAGACGGGCGTGAGGGTGCAGGTGAGACGGATGGGCCGCGCGGGCTGGGGACGGCCGTGCTGCGCCATGTCGCCCACCCCGCCCGAGAGAGGCTTTCCGCTTTGGAAGGGGCTGAGCCGTGAAGAGCGCGTCTGCGGAGCCCTTAGAGGTTTCGGGGCCTCAGAGTCAGCAGAAATGCACCCATTTTCCCAGCGCGGATTCGTTTGGAGCCACAGTGCTGCCTGGGCTTCAGAAACCCTCCGTTTCTTCGGTCCAGATTCACCCATTTCCCTCCAAACATCGCCTTCCGTAAAGGCCCATTCCATTCACTCAACAAACACGTACAGAGCGTCCCCCACACGCCGGGGCATCCGCGACGAGAGCAGAGGAAGACCCACGCCCACACAAGTCGGCGTGGAGACATTCAAGTCGGTGGAAACATAAATTAAAAAATAGATACATTATAATAAGTAGATGTTATATGCTTTATTAGAAATTGGTAGTGCAATGGAAAAAATACAAGGTCAGGGGGACACGGGAGTGGACCAAGATGCAATTTCACACAAGGAGGTCGGGGCAGGCCTCGCTGAGGGTGACACTGGGCCCGAGACTTGAAGGAGGCAAAGGAGGGAGCCACGAAGCTGTCTGGAGAAAGGGCATTCCTGGCGGAGGGAGCAGCCAGTGCAAAGGCCCTGAGGTGGATGTGCCAGGAGTAGCAGGGAGGCCAGAGGGAGCGCGGGAAGCTGTGATAGGATGAGACGAGGGAGTAACACGCAGACAACAGAATTAAGGATGTGGCTTTTGCTAGGACATAGGAAAGCCACAGGAAGGTTTTGAGTAGAGAAGTGAGATTTTCAAAGGACCACTCTGGATGCCATTGGGAGCAGACCGAAGGGACACAATGGTGGAAGCTGAGACAAGGCCACAGGCTACTGCGGGGATACAGGGGGCGGCGACAGGGGCTTGGACAGGGTGGCCGCCGTGGAGGGGTGGGCAGTGGTCGGCTTCTGAACATAACCTGCAGGTAGATCCAGCAGCCTTTCCTGATGCCCCAGCTGAGAGAGAGGAGTCAGAACGGCTCCGGGGTTTTCGACTTGCGTGGCAACAGGGATGGAGCGGCCGTGACCGGGCTGGGGAAGGCTGCGGATGGGGCAGACGGGGCAGGGTAATCACAAGTTCAGCGTTGGATCTGCTCATTACGCAAAATCAAGTACGCAGTGGATAGACGAGACTGAAGAGCAAGAAAGTTCTCGGCCGGAGACAAATGGGGACATCGTCACCATAACAGAGAACATCTACAACCACGAGACAGGATGAGCCCCCGGAGGACGGGGAGTAACCAGGGAAGAAAGTGGGCCCAGGCTGAGCCCAGGCTACGCCAGTCAGAGCAGAGACAGAGAAGAAGCAAAGGAGACGCAGAGGCGCGACCAGCCAGGAGGAGGGAAGCCTGGCGTCCTGGGAGCTGGAGAGGAGACGGGACTCTCCCAGGAAGCGAGTGAGACCAGCTCCTGGTCACGTAAGACAAGGGCCGAGAACTGCCCACAGGACCCAGCAACACGGGCCGGAAGAAGAGCCCTGGAGTGCGGGGTGCACTAGTCTGACGAGGGGAGCTCAGAAAGACAGGAAGGACAGGAGGTGCAACAAACAAGCGCGGCCCCACGTAGGGTGCCACCACCGAGGCCCTGGGGACGGGGCAGCAGCCCAGGGGAAGGGGATCGAGGGAAGGCGGCGGCTGTGTCTTGTCACATGGGAAATGGCAGTGTGTTTGTGTGCCTGTGGGATGGTCCAGCAGAGGGGACGATGGACTGCGGCATCAGAGCACCGGCCTTGCGGGGGTCACCCTCCTAAGGCTGGAGAAAAGCTGGGACTCCAGTCCGACAGCAGAGGCGCTCGCGCTACAGGAAACAGATGGCCCCTGGCCACAGTCCCCCTGGGAGGCAGACCGCAGGGCCTCTGAGGATGTTCCCTGGAAATGCAGCAGGAGCGGCCGATGCAACGAGCCCCCTGCAGCCCCGGAACACGGAGAGGGGTCTGCTCATGGCCTGGGAGGCCACAGGACAGTGCCGCCCACACACGCAGTGGCCCCGACAGCTTGGGGTCACATCCTGTCTCTGCCACTTTTCAGCTACGTAACCTGGAGCTAGTTGTTCAACCTCTCTCTGTGCCTCAGTTTCCTCATCTGTGTACCAGGCATAGTGGTGGTACCGTCCCCCACCTATAAAGCCCTTATCTCAGTACCTGGCACATAGTACCTGCAACCAAACCCTCCCTCTCTGGAGCCTGAGTGGAGCCACTGCCCAGCGGCCTGGCCTCTCCCCCGTTCCATGCTGAAGCCACACTGGTGTTGCTGGAGAGGCGAAGCTCTGCCGTCTCGTGTGCTCACGTGGGCTCTCCCTCCCCCAGACGGGGCCTGGTGCAACACAAGCTGGCCGGGACCCTGCATTCCCCCACGAACCAGCTGTGAAGTCTCAGGCAAGCCTCTGGTCTCTCTGAGCTTTGTTTTCACCCTACATAACAGAGGAGGCAGGACTGAACGAGCTCCAAGGTTCCTTCAAGTTCTAGAGACACGAAATAATGAAAAAAACCTACCTCGCTGTATAAAGAATCACAGTGGGGGAAACGACGTGTCTTGCAGAAAGTCCTTTAAGAACACACAGAGGCAATAGGTGGGGCCCACACCTGCTCTCACGTGTCCCCAGGGCCAAGGGCTGTGGGCCGATGCTGCAGAGGTCAGAGCCTGAACCTGCCAAGCAGAGGCAGTGGCTTGACCACCGCTCACCCGCCAAGACTGGTGGCCACAGACACATGCCGGACAGGCTGGACGGCTAAACACAGGCCAGGCCTACCGCCAGACTCTGTCACGCTCGAAGCACACTGCTATCTCCAGAATCAGAGGCGGCCCATCCTATGCAACCGAAGCGTGTCAGCCCCTGATGTTCCACCTGAGGAGGCGGCTTCTCTGAGCATGACCCAGGGCGCTCAGAGCAGCCAGGACGCAGAGACACATCTGCAAAGCAGCAGCTCAATCCAGACACAAGAAGTGCTGTGCAAAATAGGATGCCAGACCTACTTCCGCACGTTAACATCGTCATAATCATTTGTAGCAAATAACTTTTCCTGAGATCAGGTGAGCGCTGAGTCCAACATTTATAAGTGACACAGCCACCTGGGGCCTTTTGTCTGCATACTTAGTGAAGTCTGGTACAGTAAACAATAAAAAACAATCATTTCTATGATCAAGGGTACTTTGCATGTCACGTGATAGTGGCTGAATGGGCTGACACCCTTGCAAAGAAGCGCCTTGTTTTCACGCAGCCCTGCAAATTGGGCTCACACGAACCTCGGGGGTGGGGGTGGGGTGAGAAAACTAAAAGCTAGATGCCAAACCACACAGCTCTGTTGTTCCTTGGCCAAATGAGAAATTCAATGAGGATGAGCTTGGGTCAGGCTTGGGAAGCAGACACAGGGACACCCCACCAACCCAGGCCCACTCGGGGCTGTGTCCAAGGGGTACATAAGAGCATTTTGACTTAGATCCAACCGAATTCCCAGAAAAGCACCCAGAATCCCACGTGGACTGTGCCCTTTGGTTTGAACTGAGAGACCTGAAGGTCTCCATCAATCGAAGACAAAAGCCTTCTGGAGCTAAGGGACCAGAGTGACAGATGGCTCGGAGGAGACGTCCGGCTCACTGGGGAAGTCAGCAGTGTGATCTGTCTGTACTGTGGCCAGGTTGCAGTGGTTTCTGAGCCTAATTTATAAATTTATAGAAATTGATTTCTCTCCGGAGCTGGGCATTTCTCAGTGGGTGAGCTGCGGCCACGGTGGGCTCATCCTATGCCCCAGGATGTGCTTCTGGGCTGTGCCAAGTGCCGAGCTGCCAATGCCTCAGGGCCCAGCTACGTCCATCCCTGCGAATGGAGGAACCGGGTGGACCTGCTCAGCCCAGTCTGAGCGCTCAAAAGCACAAGGATTGGGAGCTGGTGTGGAGGGGACTCCAGACAGGGACTGAAGGACGCCAGCCGCAAGGCTTCCCTCGGAGCCTGTGTCATCACTGTCCTCTGCCAAGAGAGGCAGCACAGGGGGTGGACCAGGCTGGGGGCTGCCTACTGCATTCTGGCATGTTCCATTTCCATTCCTGCTCCGAGCCTGGGTCAAGTTTCTGTACCTTTCTCGGCTGCTGTTTCCTTATCTGTAAAATGGGAATAATGACACCCACCACGCTGTATGGCTACTGACCCCCGAAATGAGAAACTGTAGGTGTAACTCAAACCCCTGGTCCAGCAGTGTACGGTGCTCAGAGATGGCACCGAGCGGGAGCTGACCAGTGGCTTCCTGTGAGCTTCCGTCCGGGTGTAGACCGGCAGCACAGAGAACCCCCGCTGGCTCTGAGCAAGGCCTCGCAATCTCTCGAACGCCATCGCTGCAGTTATCCGAACTCGCGCGGAGGTGCCGCCCAGCCCCTCACGCAGCCGGACAGTCCCCCTCCCGGGAACTTTCCACGGCCTGCCAGTACTTCACGAGATCCTGCGGCTTGACGAAGTGGCAGGCCACGATCCTCCTAAAGCGGCAGGCGGAGAAGCGCAAGCCCTCGGGAAAGAAGGTCTGCTCCGAGTGCAGCTCCTCCGGCGTGATGCGCAGCCTCTCCAGGCACAGCCCCACGAACACGTCCTCCAGCTTGATGTACGGGACGCTCCCCGACACGCCGAACACCTGGCTCGCCACGTCCCCGGAAAAGACGTAGGCGGTGCCCGAGCAAAACGGCGGGTACCTGTCCCGCGGATATTCGTGTTTGCTGACAAACCACTTATTGACGCTCTTCCGAATCGGAACCTCGTTCAGCTTTAAGTAGCCGGTGAAAAACCTGCTGGTTCTGTTCTTCTTCAGGAGCAGTTCGGTCAGGTAGTGGACGTTTATGAACATGTCTGAGTCCGTCTTCATCACAAACGTGGCCTGAGGACAGAAGTGATGGACCCACTCCACGCCCATCATGGTCTTCAGGGTCAGGTTGTAATAGGTGTCCACGAAGTCCTTCTGGATAATGTCCCGGTGCTGCTGGCTCTCCTCGGCCACCGCGCGCGCGTCGGCCTCGCTGCCCGTGGTGCCCAGGAGGAAGAGTGCTTTCACTGGTTTTCCGTTCACCGTCCTCTCTCTCCCCCACGTCTGGCGGATGGCCATGCGGGCGTGCAGCTGCTGGTGGGACGAAGTCACCAGCAGGACCAGGAAGGGGGGGTCTTGCCTGCAGTCCATATCTGGGAGCTGGAGGAAGTTCCCGTACTCTTTCTTGAAAACAACGGGCTGCTCTTTAAAAGGATTGAGGCTGGACATGCTGACATACAAGCAAAGGGCCCCCACGACCAGGAGGCAAGTATACAGCAGTCTCATCTTCGGGTTCGCCATCTGAAAGGGACAGAATCGAGGGATTAGACCTCGGAAGCATGAGGGTATGTTTAGCTTTATGCTGGGAGGCTGAGATGGGGGGAAGAGACCCACGTTTCAGGAACTCTGGAATCTCACTGAACACACGAGTGGGGGCTGTGGCTAAGCAGTTCAGCACAGAGTTCCGCCAGCATCTTTCGCTCCATGGTACCAAATAAAGAACACGAAGATTCGGGGCGTCTGTCCTGCCTCCGTGGCCAGCCAGCCCGTGACCCACGGGCGTCTCAGATTCCCTGTCTCTAAGGATATGGGACCAGGTCTCCCACCAGGTCCTCCAGCTCTGCTGTTCTGCGACCCCATGACGAAGCGCAGCTAGACAACCTGTAAGACCGGAAACCACGTGTTCCAGAGCTATCTGTACGGACTGTTGACATCCTTCTGGGGTCTAACTGAGCGGCATTACATTGCTCCCAAAAAGAAGCAAGTCCAGGGTTCCGATGAGCACAACTACCTTGAAATTCCATCTCTGTTAACAGTTGTTTTTTTTTAGGTTACATTTTAAAATCTCCTATCTGATTCTTTCCTCTTTTGCCCACTCATCTCCACTATTCTCAGCAAGTTCAGGATCATCCGTGTTAACGTTGTAACATTAAGAAAGCGAATAACTCACTTTTTGCTGGATAAGAGGAACCTCTGGTTGGAAAGCTAAGCCATAGGGTAAGTGCCAGGAGAAAATTTGTTGCAAAGAGCTGTCAGTGTACAACGTTCCACACTATTCAGGTTCTGGTCTCGGTTTGTTTACCAAAAATGATGATTCCATCTCTCAGGAGTCACTAGGAAAAAAACAAAAAATAATGTCATTCAAATCACTGATGCCTTACCGGCTGTCCTTCACAAACTACCGTCTGTAGTGCCACTGTGCCACCTACTTACGTGACCTTAAGTGAACATGGGAGCACCACCCCAGCCTCACTTTTCTCATCTGTGAAATGGGCACGATCAAAGCAGAGTCCACCATATGATTCGCCTGTTCACAACAATAATATGCAAACACCCCAGGATCCTTTCAGGTCTGACACGTTAGGACAGCACCTCATAGCTTGTTAAGGAGACAAAGTAAACTGATAAATGAGTGATCTTCTAACTTCTCAGGATGAGAAGGATGAGGAGTTGGACTATCTTATCTACATAGCAGAGTCTGCGGCTGACGCTGACAGAATGGAACTCAGGGAAGACAGCTGTGTCTTAACAACGTTATCCCGGCTGAGAGGACAGAGGAGTCAGGAAGGAGAGAGGCTGATGGACTGACATGCAGCGTTGGTTGTTTTCATGCAAAAAAAGTACCTCAAAATTTCATTAAGTCAAAATTCTGTTCTAAATATATTCACCAGAAGAGAAATGAAATTATCGTGGGGCTTTCTAGAGCCTGCTCACTCTCCAGGAACCTTTTTCCTGGAGGCAGACTTAGCCAAGCTCCAGCTCTGCTGCGAGTTCCTGTCCCTGCTCGAACCCTCAGCCCCTACGGACCAACCGCAGCAGGAGCAAACGACAGGCGAGACCCAGTGGCCCAGGATGCTGCAGACTCTGTCTCTTTCTTTCTCCGTGGGGTTATTTCTTTGCTAGGACGTGTGGTGGATCTGGCGGGAGGGGAGCAAACTGCTCTCTCCCCTGCAATACGTTTTGGAGAGAAACATCCAAACCAAATGCAAGGGAAAGATGATATTTTTCTACTTCGCTTCCTTTCTTGGATAACTCTACTCTCTTTCAATGGGGTTGCTTCAGTACTAAACCTTAAATTCTCATTCTCTCCAGTGTGCTTTTTCTCAGGACCCTGCACACAGATCAAACTCTCCTGGGACGGATGCTCACCTCAGATGCAAACTGCTTCCCAGGAGGCAGAGCAGACGCCAGGTTCAGCTGGCTGCAGCTCCCTGGGGCCGTCTATGTTCACAGGCAGTCGGAACATTTTTTCTGCCTAAAGTGGAATTACCAAGAAACAACCTCCAGAAGTTGCACCTTGGAAGGCCCATTTACAAAGCATTTGTGTCTCTGAGTGAGTCTGTATTGGGCCTTAAGAGGCCCAGGGAGCCAACCCTTCACACCGTCAGCAGACAGAGACGGGAACAGCACGTCCCTGGAAAGGGCAGTGTGTGCCCCTGATTCTGGCCCCCCAAGCCTGCTGGGAGGAAGGAGTCCTTAGCACAAGCAGCTCTGCCTTGCCTGAGACAGACTCATGCACAGGCTATCTCTGCTGTGGAAGCCCCACTGCTAGACACATGTGGACCAGCCTGTGTGGCCTGGCCGGCCGGTCAGTGCCCCTGAGCTGGCAACTCCAAGCTCCCGCCTGGTGTCCGGCTCCCTGCCCGCTGCAGCAGGGCTGAGCGTCAGCGTTGGAAGCAGAGGGGGCTGCGCAGCTCTTGCAGTGTGATGTGTCAACATGACTGGGTCACAGGTGCCCAGACATTTGGTCAAACATTATCTCTGGATGTGTCTGTGAGGGTGTTCTGCGTGGGATGAGCATGTGGACTGGCAGACTAAGCAGATGACTCTCTGCCATGTGGGTGGCTCTGTCTCAGCCGCTCAGCTGAAGGCCTAACAGAATAAAAAGGCTCCCATGAGTAAGAGGGAACTTCTCCTGCCTGCTTGAGCTGGGGCATCGGTCTCTTCCTGCCTTTGGACTTGAACCAAAACACCAGCTCTTCCTGGGTCTCAAGCTTGCCGGCTTTGGGCCTGAAACGTAGGCCATCGGCCATCCTGCTTCTTGGGCCTTCCGACTCAGACTGGGACGCACCATCGACTCTCCCGGGTCTTCAGCTTGCTGACTGCAGATCGTGGGGCTCTTCAGCCTCCCTGACCGTGTGAGCCATTTCCTCAAAACAAATCTCCTTCTGCACACAGGCACCCCTTGGACGACCACAGTAAAGCAAATACCGTAATAAAGTGAGTCACACAATGTTTCTGGTTTCCCAGTGCATATAAAGGTTATGTTCACACTATGCTACAGTCTATTAAATGTACAATAGCATTATGTTTTAAAAAAATAATGTATATAGCTTGATTAAAAATACTTTATTGCTGAAAAATGCTAATGATCGTCTGGGTCCTCAGTGAGCCATAATGGTTTTGCTGGTGGAGCATCTTGCCTCCGCGGTGATGGCTGCTGGCTCAACGGCGGTGGCGGTTGCTGAAGGCTGGGGTGGCTGTGGTAACTTCTTAAAATAAGACAACAATAAAGCTTGCCACATTGGTTGATCCTTTCCTTTATTACAGATTTCTCTGTGGCATGCAGCGCTGTTCAGTAGCATTGTACCCACAGTAAAACAACTTTCAAAATGGATCTTCTCAAACCTTGTCACTGCTTTATCAACGAAGTTTATGTAATAGTCTAAAACTTTTGTTGTCATTTAACAATGTTCCCAGCATCTTCACCAGGAGTAGATTCCAGCTCCAGAAACCACTTTCTTTGCTCATCCATAGGAAGCAACTCCTCGTCCATTCAAGTTTGCTGATGAGGTTGCAGCAATTCAGCCACATCTTTAGGCTCCACTTCTAATTCTAGTTCTCTTGCTGTTTTTGCCACATCTGGAGTTACTTCCTCCACTGATGTCTTGAATCCCTCAAAGTCATTCATGAGGGTCAGAATCAACTTCTTCCAAACTCCTGTTAATGTTGATATTTTCACTTCCTCCCATGAATCACAAATGCTCTTAACGGCATCTAGATACTGAATCCTTTCCAAAAGGTTTTCAATTTACTTTGCCCAGATCCATCAGAGGAATCACTCTCTATGGCAGCTGTAGCCTTAGAAGATGTATTTCTTAAATAATAAGACTTCAAAGGCAAAATTACTCTTTAATCAATGGGTTGCAGAATGTTAGCAGGCATGAAAACAACATTCATCTCCTTGTATATCTCCATTAGAGCTCTTGGGTGACCAGGTACATTGTCAATGAGCAGTAATTTTTTGAAAGGAATATTTTTTCCTGAGCAGTAGGTCTCAATTGTGGGATTAAAATATTCAGTAAACTATACTGTGAACAGATGTGCTGTCACGCAGGCTGTCTTGTTCCATTTACAGAGCACAGGTAGAGTAGATTTAGCATAATTCCCAAGGGTTCTAGGATTTTCAGAATGGTAAAGGCGCCTTAGCTTCCCCCTAACATCATCAGCTGCATCAGCCCCTAACAAGAGAGTCAGTCTGTCCTTTGAAGCTTTGAAGCCAGACGTTGACTTCTCCTCCCTAGTTATGAAAGTTCTAAACAGCATCTTCTTTCAATATAAGGTTGTTTCGTCTACATTAAAATTCTATCGTTCAGTGTAGCCACCTTCATCAATTATCTGAGCTAGATCCTCTGGATAACTTCCCTGCTGCAGCTTCTCCATCAGCACTTCTTGCTTCACCTTGCACTTTTGTTACGGAGATGGCTTCTTTCCTTAAACCTCATGATCCAACCTCTGCTGGCTGCCAGCTTTTCTTCTGTGGCTTTCTCACTTCTCCCAGCCTTCACAGAATTGAAGAGAGTTAGGGCCTTCTCTGGACTGGGCTTTAGCTTAAGGGAATGTTGTGGCTGGTTTGATCTTCTACCCAGACCACTAAAACCTTCTCTGTATCTGCTCCATTTCAGCTGTTCTGCTTCCTTACCATTCATGTGTTCACTGAAGTAGGACTTCCAATTTCCTTCAAAACCTTTTTGTTTGCGTTCACAAGTTAGCTATCTGTTTGTTCAGGAGACCTCGCTTTTGGCCTGTCTAGGCTTTCCACATGCCTTCCTCACTAAGCTTAATCATTTTCAGCTTTTGATTTAAAGTGAGAGATGTGTGACTTTTCCTTTCATTTGAACACTTGAGGCCATTGCAGAGTCATTGATTGGCCTAATTTCAATAGTCTTGTGTCTCAGGAAATAGGGAGGCCCAAGGACAGGGAGAGAGATGGGGGGACGTCTGGCCAGTGGAACAGTCAAAACACACACAACACTTATTGATTAAGTTCACCATCTTATATGGGCACCGTTTGTGGCGCCACAAAGCAATTACAATAGTAACGTCAAAGATCACCGATCACAGATCACTATAACAGATCTAATAATAATGAAAAAGTTTAAAATATTGCAAGAATTACCAAAATGTGACACAGAGTGATGAAGTGAGCTCACGCTGTTGGAAAAATGTGCCAATAGACTTGCTGTATGCAGGGTTGCCACAAACCTTCAGTTTGTAAAAAACACAGTATCCGTGAAGTGCAATAAAGAGAAGCACAACAAAATGAGGTATACCGGTATGTGTGTGTGTGTGTGTGTGTGTCTGTGTGTGTGTACACATCCTGTTGGTACACACCCTGCAAGTACTGACTGGTACTTGCAGGGGCCCTACATCTTCTAAGCAGCCTGTCAGTGATGCTTCAAGGAATTTATGTTGTTGAGGTAGCAGAGGGATTCTTCCGGAAGCCTGCGGAAGAGGTGCCAGGCCATGAAGAGTAGGAAGCTCTCTGAGGAAGACAGCAGGAGTGAGATCCTCAAAGATACAACCCAGAAAAAAGTGAGGCAGAGGGAGGTGCTTGAGGCAGAGTGGCCATGCTACGTCACTCAGCTTGTACCCTGAGGACTCCTCTAAGCTGGCTGGGGGGCTGGGCAAATAGGTATCACGTATGAAAGCTCAGGATGTCTATCTAATCTTATAACAAAGTGCAACAGTTTCTTACTGGAAGAATAAGCTGATAGATATTTTAACTATTAAAGGAAATTGGCACAAGATTAGAAAAAGAGATGAAAGATGCAGAATAGAGAGTCCAGGAAAAGACCCACACGTATATCGTCCCTGATAAATGACAAATGCACCACAATAATTTAGCGGGTAAAGAGTGATCCTTCAATACGGAGTGCTGGGTCAATCTGACATCCGCGCAGGTAAGAAGCACCTGACCACTACGTCACACCATACACGAAACCATCTCCAGATGGATCACGTACCTAAAGGTGAAAGTACAACAACAAAACTTCTGGAAGAAAAGCTTTCTGATCTTGGACTAGGTAATTATTTTTAAATAGGACATAGAACATATACCATAAAAGAAAATGTTGATAAATGGACCTTCAAAAGATACTGTCAAGAGAGTGCGAAGGCAAGCCGCAGACCAGGAGAATGTATTTGCCATACGCATACATCCCTGACAAAGGAGTATCACCCAGAATATATCAAAATCTTCTCTGAATCAGTAAGGAAAGGACCAAAAAACCCCCCACAATTTCCAAAAATGAACCGTGAACGGATATTGTACAAAAAGAAGATATTCAAATGGCCGAAAGCCCATGAAAATCAACATCATTAATCATCAGGGAACTGCAAATAGAGCTACAATGAAATATCACTGCCACCCATTAGAATGACTAAAACGAAACGGGCGGCAGTACCAAGTGTTGCCAAGAATGTGAAGCCATTAGATCTCCCTTACCTTGCCAAGCAGGCGTGTAAATTAATACAAACACTTGGGAAAGCTGTGTCTACTTTGGCAGTATCTACTACAGCTAAACACACGCGCGACCCAGCAAACCACTCCATACACATACCTAACAGAAATAACTTCCGATATCCACCAAGAGACAAGGTCAAGAATGTTCACAGCAGCACTGCTGATAATTGCCAAAAATTGTTGTATCGGTCTGGATCCAAACAGGAGAGAAAAACCACACAGTAATATGACAAGAGAAAGTTTAATACAACAAATCATTTACTGTAATAAGGAATTTGAGTAAAGAGAAATTAACAGTAGTAAGAGAACTCTAAAGAACACAGAAATAAGCATATATAAGGAACAACCACTGCTCCTAGGGCTGAGATTCAGCAACCTAGGAAATGCCACCAAGCCCAGGGCCGAGATCCAGACCTGCTGCAAAGGCACAGCCATGCTCACTGAATGGGAGAGAAGTCACTACAGTGCCACGTCAGGGGAACGTGCTTGAAATCCAGCCTCTGGAACGTGCCAGAGACCTGCCCTCTAGATTGCTGGGGGAAGCTGTTCCCCAGGAATTGTCTCCCAGAGATGCACTCTGCTGCAAAATCACCCAGCAGGTGTAACCCGGGGAGTTGCTGTGTGCTGGTGCTGCTGGCACACTGTAGAGTCTACCAAGCCAGGAAGCCTACCTGAACCAAGAAGGAAAAGCTCTCTCCTCCTGCAGCGCTTCCCCAGCACCCTCTACTGACAAGCTTCAAGAGCCAGACCGCAGGGGGAAAATATTTAAAGGGCCCAGATCCACTTCTACAGAGCAGGCAAAGGGGTGAATTTGGAGCTGAGAGGCAATGCATTTGTAAAGAGCACAGCTCTGGTCCAGAAATGTCCATCAACAGCAGAATGGGTGAACGCAATGCTACGCAGCCACGGAAGTACAGACTCTTGAAGCACATACTGGGTCTCAGCCTGACAGACGCACTGAGGGAAAAGAACTAGACATGAAAGACTCTATACTGGGTGATTCCAACCTATGTTTGTCTGTCTGTTTTTTCTCTTTCATCTAAAACTTCTTCTTACTGAGACGCTCTGGCTGGTGGTGTCTCTGGTCTGCCATCTTGGAGCTCTCAACTGAGTGGGATGTTGGTGAGCTGAGCATTTTTACCACTGTTTTTGGTAAAATATATTTTCTGATTTTATGGAAGAACATGGTGACAGTAGCTGACAATTTCTAAAATCTTTTCTACTTAGAAAAATAAAGCACCAACTGGCAGCTCCACAGGGGCCCAAGGGAAGGCGTCCTTGGCTCAGCCGGGACACTAGCTGGTGACTGCCCAGCCAGGTGCTGGCGTCTGCATGCAGGTGTTTAGAGGGTGCTGCGGCCTCCCCTGTGGTGGGAAGGGAATTTCAAGTGTCCCAACCCAGGGGGAGTGGTTTCTTCCTCTGCCTTTCACATCAGTTCGTGGCAGCTCAGCCAAGAACTGTAGACCAAAGTCTCATTCATCAGTCACCTTTCATGCCCACAGACGCTGCGGGAGACTGTGTGAGGGCACTGCCCCTGCCCGTGTGGTTTCAGGAGCATCCCGTCTTTTGCAGCTGACCAGCGAGGACAAGAACACACCCTGGTGGAAGAGCTCTCAGCACAGCCCACAGCTGCCACCAAGCGAGAGGGCCCTGCACCTTCACCCAGGCCTCCCGCTGCCTCTCCTGACTGCCTCCTCCATGGCAGGCCGGGGTGCGGGTGCCGGGGGTTCAACAATGAAGAATACAAATCTTCGAGGGTCTCATGGCTCACAGGATGGGCCGCGCAATAACCACGTGCAACACTGCAAGGAGTGTGAGGACTGACAAAGACACCAGCCAGGCCCTCTGAATCCTCATCCCACCTAGGCCTCCACCTTGGACTTCTGTGTGTCTCTGCATTGCCCAATTTCAGCAAGAATCCTGCAAAGTTGGTTTAGCCAGGGTCTCCCCTCCTCCACATCTGACCAAATCCCACATCCCCGACCCTTGGATCTGATCACCCTGGTCTGCCCTCAGCAAGACCCTGTCAAGTTGACCCTCCACCCTGTTCCTTGGCTGTAAATCCCCAAATGTCCGTGCTGTATTCAGAATTGAGCTCAGTTCTGTACTGAGGTCTCTCTTTCCTTACTCCACCAGTTCCCAAATAAAATCTGTTTTTACCCTGAAACCACTGTCCTGCTCTGGTTTTTTTTTTTTAACAGGGCAGGGAAGAGAACAGAGGTCCTATCTGGGGTTGTTCAAGAAAAGCTGCTCCAGGGAGGCTGACAGGCAGAGGCAGGGAATCCAGAAGAGCCTGGTGGGTTCCAGAAACAGTGTGCAGAGGGAAAGCTCAGAAATGAGGCCAGAGGCCAGGCAAGGCGGGCTCAGCGTGGCCTTGAAAAGCACACGGGCAGCCTGGGCTTTGGCTGGGGACATCCAGGCTCCTCAGTCCCTATCAGGGTTTCATGGCTGGTGAGTCTGCTGGGGCCTCTCTGTCCCATCCACCAAGACAACAGAGAAGCCTCCCGATTATTTCGAACACGACTGCTCCAATCAAACTACATGACTGAGAAGGAAAGGGCCGAGGATTCATGCAAATGATTGCTGGTCTCGGAATCGGTGAACTTAGAGCTGGAAGGCATTTCAGGGATTGTCTTAGTCAGCTCCAGCTGCCATAACAAAATGCCACAGATTGGGTGGCTTAAATAATACTAATAGAAATTTACTTTCTCTTAGTTCTAGAGTCTGAAGCCCAAGACCAGGGTGCCAGCATGGTCGGTTAGGGCTCTCTTCTCTGGTTATGGTTGTCTTCTTGTGGGGTCTTCACATGGCAGAGAGCTCCAGTGCCTCCTCCTCTTCTTGCAAGGACGCCAATCCCATCGCGAGGGCTCCACCCTCGTGTCCTCATCCAAACCCCATCACCTCCCAAAGTCCTCATCTCCAATTACCATCACATTGGGGGTGAGGGTGGCAACATATGAATTTGGAAGGGATCCAATTCAGTCCACAGCAAGGGTCGTCTCCCGATGTTTACTGGGCACCTACTACATGCAGGGTCTGGCACTGATCGTGGCGAGTGGTCATGGGGGTCTCCTGGGATCCCCTCAACCCTATGGAGGGCTGGACTTGCCTCCCTGAACTCACCACCAGAGGAAAGTGTCACTCTCTCCCAGGCTGTCAATCGTGCTTCCTGCTGGGAAGCTACACTTGACCTTCCAGACTCTTACTCTCTCCTGAACATAGAGGAGATACCCTCACCTGGCCTCGGGACTCGGATTCAGACAGCGAGAGAGAGACGTGAACGTGCTACGGCGTCTGTGCTGCATTCAGGTTCTGCCCCCGCACTCTGCAATCTACCCTCTGAGGAAGCTGTCTCTATTTTATTTTTTCCTAAGTGTCTTTACTTGCAGTTCCCAATCCCTAAGCAGCCAAGAGCACGCTCAACATTTTTTGAAACCTGATTCTTTTAATCCTCTGATGCATTCTTTTCTGAACAATAGTCCAAATGACACTTAATGATTTTATTTGAACAATTTTATCCACGGTGTCAAAAGGAACAAAAATACAGTGTCCGTAGATTTAGGGTGGCCAATTCACAATGGGCTTTAAGGGAAATAAAACTTTTGATTACCTCAATAAGCCAAAAATCAAAGCATTGGGGTATTTCTTCTGACCGAAAACCAAACAAAACAAATTAATAACACAGCCCCAAAAGGGTCAGCACAATGTCATTAATGGGGTCTTTGACTTTTCTGCGCAACCAACCATGTTAGAAAAATCTGAAGATTTTGTAAAAGCTCTTTGATTGTCTAGTCTGGTGAAATAAAGGAAGGATGGTATCTTTAGTCCCATATAAAACAGAAAGACAAGAGTTTTCTCTCAAAGAACATATTCTCTCCTATTATTCTGGAAGCCTGTGGCCCTAATGGTAGAGCCATAGAATCTAGGCTGCTTGATTAAGGCCCCCCAAAAGAATTCAAGAGTGACAGGAATTCAGTGTGCAAACACAGGCACAGGGTCGGGGAAGGAAGAGACAGACTTTAAACAAGGGTGTATGATCATTCTAGAAACCATGGCCTGCCCAGATTGATATGCGGCATCGTACACAAGAGGCAATGAGAGCAATTCCAGCATTTGGCTTTGATGGGCTGCATGAAGCCATCTTCACTCCATAAGGCTTGCAATTCGGTTTTTTGACAAACAAGCCCGGCAGTCTCTAAGATGACGACCCCAAGCTCCTCGGGTTGGCGCGTCTGTTCCAGCTGGTCTCCCCCGCCTCTCTGCCTTGTGCCACCCTGGCTCCTTCGCAGCCCCTTGGCCACCGGCTCTGTCCCTACGGTGGGTGGTTCCTTCCCTCCTGCCTGCTGTCTTCTCCTCACATCCCCCCTTCTGCTCAGCGGACCCTGCTTACCCCTCATTGTAAAGTCCTCCACAAAGCCGTGCCTTTATTTACCATTCACGCCACCCACTATATTACCTTCATTAACGGAATTGCATTTTATTCATTTTTTGTACAAACCTGGGAACACCACCTACCTTTCTCAGTGGTCAGTAAGGGCAGACAGACAGCAGGAACCAGCCTCTGTATTCCTCACTGTGGCAGCCTCTGCCGATGCACGGGGTTTGGCACGCAGAAGCTCAAGGGAGTGTTCTGAACAAACAGATGAGAAGTCAAGACGCCCATGTCTCCAGAAGCCAAATTACGCTTCTCTGTGCCTTGGATACATTTTCTTAGCTGAAAATGCATGCTTGATTTATATGGTCTCTCTTCAGGATGACACTGTTTTATGAAAAAATTTCAGTGTGTTAGGTATTTTTGCTTTATGTACATTTCACAAGACTTCAATTATTTCTCAGAAGAGAGAGAATCTGGCTTATTGCAATAGAAGAGGAAGCAGTATCAAGAGCTTTGCCCCCGACGGCTCGCACAGAGGAGGCTGGCGGGTGGTCAGAGCAGAGCGTGCCCGTCGGCGGGGTTCAGAGACGGAAGAGCACTGCTGCGGCTCCTGCTACCTCCCCACACCTGTGGGAGGTCTTTTGTCACACCATGCATTCTCTGCTAGCACTCCGGAAAATGGAATTCTAAAAGGCATGCAGAATCAACAAAAGATATGTTTTCGTAAGCACTTTACTCCAACAGCGAAGGGGCAAGAACAAACGCGTCCTGAGTACCTCCCACCCAGCGGAGAGGCAGAGGGTGGCCGTGGGACCAGCATTGCAGCCTAAGATTTCACTGGCAATATTTTTTTATTTGGGGACATTTGCTTAACAGAGTAAAAAATACTAGCAAAGCAATCTGCCCTGGGTCAGGACAGTCAGGCTAACGGGGAACAGTGACAATGACTTGGCACGGGGCAGTTCTCAAAGGCTGTCCCATCTGGAACAGCAGGGTTCAACCACAAAGTGTCTGTATTCAGAAGTCCAGGCTGTGATTCCCCCACCCAGCCTTGCGGCCGGCACAGACTCTGGCAGAAGCTAACCCAGGAGCTGCTGTTTGTCACAGCACCTCGGCGTGTCACAGTCACCTCACACTGGTGTGAAAATGGGAGGAAGTCGTACAGTGTCAGCTACAGAGTCAGACGCTCAGCACCAACCAAACCACTGCTGGGGGCCGTCACCCCCGGTTATTTTCCAGACGTGGGGACCCATTCATCAGTCATGGACTCCTCGTCCTGCTGGGAAGACTTTGACAAGGAAGGGCTTGAAGAAAAGAGGGCGCCACCTGGACAGCCGAACCCACCAGGACAGGAGAGTGTCCGCCCCCCTCCAAAGGCACAGAAGGGCTCACTCACTTTCTGTGAGATCTGAGGAGCTCCCAGAAGAGAAGAAAACAAAACAAAACACATCAGTTGAGATGGCTGTCTTTGTTGTTGGCCCAAACTGCATCATGGGAGGAGAGTAACTGCACCTTTATGTGCCTGCTGCCCGTGATGACCAAACAAGGCTCTCTGCAGTCTGGAAAGTGTCACTTTGGGCACAGTAGAGACACCATCACCAGGGTGTGTAGACACGAGCCAGCGGAGGAGAGACATGGAGTCTTCCCACCAGGACTCAGGGAGCCCCGTGCTAATCAGGTCACTGTTGACGCCTCCCTTCCCTGGGTCTCATGTTCACTTACGGCTGCACCATACCTGGGTCCAATCACCTGACAACACGAGTCCCCTGGCAGAGGACGGAGGCGAAAGGAAAAGAGCATGGACCAGCTGGCACACATCTGTCACCCCTATGGCACGCATGGCGTGGTAGGGAGGCGTGGACCCTGGGGAGGCCAGCTCTGGGGTCTAGGTCCTCCACCTTCTCCTGGATGACCTTAGCAAATCATTTTTTCTCTCCCAACTCGGGCTCTCATTTTTAAAAGGAGATCACAACGCCCAGTCTGAAGTCTGGTGTGAGAATTAAGCAAGATAACGTTCCTGGCGCACAGTAGGAGGTTAATAAACACTAGCTCCCTTTCCTTCTGTGAACATTCTAAGAATGTGAGGAATTCCTTTGCCCTCTCTGGGAACATGTGGCACTGCTCTGAAGGTAAAATGCTGGTCCCATAAGCCACAGAGCTGTGCCTTTTTTCCTTCATATCATTCTGAATTTTGTCCTTGATGCTGCAGTGAAACCAGCAGTGCCCCATCCACCATTTCCCCAAGAACAGACTAGGATTTTACCAGACAAGCAACTGGAAAGGAAGGGAGGGAACTCACTGTAGTCGTAGGCCTCAAAAATATGAAAAGTTATTATGAAAACGTTGTTTCAAGACTCATTCCTGTCTACAGAGTAAAAAGCTTGTACTTTGTAAACCTCACCCTTAATAGAAAACTCTGTACTCTGTAAGCAATGACCTTGTAACTGACTGTGTAAAGCCCCCAGCTGTCTGCAGTAAAATTTACTGTACTTGCCTCACCCAAGAAAGAACGCTCCCTGCCTTAACGGATGCCATCTGCTTCTGTAACCTTGCTTGCTCAAAGATTGTAATCAGTCACGTGGCCAGGCAGGTGGTCTGAGGCAGGTCCCAGACCCCGTGGCTATGGAATGTATGATGTAATTATTTCTGTTCCACTATGTCGTGTTCAATGTCACATAGCCCCTCCCCCCCCAAATTAGTATAAAGCCTTCTCACCTTTTCGGCTCTGGACTGCTCTCTGTGCTGCTGTCTCTGAGCAGTGCAGAGGGTAGTTGTTGGCCAGCTAATAAAGACTCACAATTTGGCTCAGTTTCGGTCTTAAGTGGTCTTTTCTCGCACTCTGTACCATAACAGTTGTAGGCCCCAGCGAGATCGCCCTGTTACCGGGGCACCTGGTGACCACTGGTGCTTGGAGACGTGGTGCGGGGCCGAGTGCCTGAACCTGGGGGGGGCTCCTGAGGAGGACTTTTCTCCTCAGTCCCGGGGAGGGCCAGACTACATGCTGGTTGCAAGTACCTTAAAAGCACCTAAAAAGCTTCAGGACGAGTCTTCTGTTTCTGTTCACCGGTGAGTTCTGTTCTGATCTGTCCTGTTGTCTGTGGGCCCCTCTGATCACCCGGGGGAGGCTGGACGCAGCTGAACTCCCAGGGTCGGGTTCCAAGAGCTGAGACGTCACCTGGAACTCCTGGTTTTCTGGTTTTCTGGTTGTCTCGAGACGCGGTTCCAAGAAGTGAAACGTCACCTGGAACTCCTGGTTTTATCCCAAAGAGTGGGAGGCACCCGAGAGGGGCAAGACCGGGGCCACTCGGCGGGAATCTGGTCTTTTTCTGAAGCTCCTGGTTTTCTGGTTTTCTGGTTCCCCACCATTCCCATCTTCTACTTTGTTACTTCTCTGGTTTTATTCAGTGGCTCCTTAGTGTCTGTCCACAGCACTGTCTTTCCTGTCAGTGCCGCCTGGACCTGACAGACCGTGGTGAAGAACAACAAAAAAATAACGAAAAATGATATCGGCCAATCGTCTTACTGTCGTCAGTTTGTGTTTGTGTTCGTGTGTATTCTGGCACAGTGTGCTGTGTCCTCTGGTCGTGTGGGAGAGGAGGAGGAAGAGGTAAAAACAAAAAGTTTTCAGGGACAAGATCAAAAAGAAATTAGGGCTGACCAAGGCCACCCCCGTTGTCCGTATTTCAGGTGGCAAGACCAGTGGCTGGTCACACCTCCACCCCAGGGAAATCCAAGGCCTAAACCACACCAAGGCCAGAGACAACAAAAGACTAACAGGACTGATTGATTAATTATATTGTTTGTGGTTTTCTGTTTTCCATTGTCTGTTTGACCTTTCGTCCCTAACCTTGTGTGTTTTATAGTTGCCATGGGCCAGTCTGAGTCATGTATTGTCTATTCCCCCTTGAATGTATTTTTTAAAATTTTCAGGACGAGGAGCCAGACTCTATGGTTTCTCCGTTAACGTTTTTGATTTGCAGAAATTTTGTAAGCAAGAGTAGCCCGACAACTGTCTGGTAGAAACATTAACGTCTTATGTCCGTTATTTGTTCTGTATAATTGGTCTCTTTGTCCCTGGTTTTGTGTGTCTCTAAAGCCGTCATGAGCTAATCCCAGTCATGTGTTGTCTGCCCTATGGCTTCTCTGTTAACTAATTAAATTGTTTAATTCATTGTTTAAGCCATCCTTGTATAAAAAATGTTATAAATTGTTAAATTTTGTGGTTTCTTCCTATACAAGCCCCTGAGCCACCACGGGCTAGAGAGGGTCACAAACCTCTCAGTCCTCCTCAAACTCGGAGTGGCTCCCAGTATCAGCCTGTCTCTGGTCCTCCCCCGGAAGCCCCTATCCTTCCTCTAAGACAGGCCCCTGCAGGGCCCGGGTTTGACTGCCCCCCATTTATGGTCTATGTTCCCTTTTCGACCAGCAATCTGTATAACTGGAAAAATCAAAATCCTTCTTTCTCTGAGAAGCCGCAGGGACTGATATCTCTCCTGGAGACTATTTTCTTTACTCATCAGCCAACCTGGGACGACCGCCAGCAGCTTTACAGGCTCTCTTTACCTCGGAGGAGAGAGAGAGAGGATTTGGAGGGAAGCAGCCAAGACGATTCCTGGTCCGGACGGACAGCCTACTACTGACCCTGTCCGGGTGGAGCGGGTGTTTCCCTCTATGCACCCTGATTGGGATCCCAATGACAACGACAATGACAATGAAGATAAGGGGGCTCTTGATCAGTATCGCCAGACCCTGCTCCGGGGTATACGGGCAGCAGCCAAAAAGCCGACCAATCTGTCCAAGGTAAGCGAGACAGTGCCGGGGCCGAATGAGGCCCCGGCGGCGTTTTTAGAATGCCTCTGTGAAGCTTATCGCCTGTACACCCCTATACATCCTGAAGCACCTGAGAATAGGCATGCTATTAATATTGCTTTTGCTACTCAATCGGCCCCAAATATTAGAAAAAAGTTGCAGAAGTTAGAAGGGTTTAAAGGGAAGTTGCTGTCTGAATTGGTAGAGATTGCCCAGAAGACTTACAACAACCGGGAGGACCTCAGAACTGTGCAATCTAAGAAAATGGCTAAGATTATGGTGGCCGCCAGGGGCAGACCCCAAAGACCGAGGGAAAGAGTAAGTCAAGAAAGAAAGAGTGGGTTGAAAGGTCAAAAGAAAGGGAGAAATGACCTGGGATTGGATCAGCGTGCCTATTGCAAAGGATATGGACCTTGGAAGAAAGACTGCCCCCAGAGGCCTCAGTTGCAAATTGAGAAACCATCCACCCTGGCTCCAGTCCTTGTAGAAAGTGCAGAATGACGAGGCCGGGGCTCCATTCTAATGAGCCCCCAGGAGCCCAAGGTAACGTTAAAGATTGGGGGCAAACCAATAGAATTCCTAGTAGATACCGGGGCAACACATTCAGTTCTACAAAAGGCGGTAGGGCCTGTGTCTGATGAAGAAGTTCTAATACAGGGAGCCACGGGAAACACTAAAGCTTATCCATGGACAAAAACCAGAATAACCAATCTGGGGACAAGAACTATCATCCATTCATTCCTGGTGATGCCCGAATGCCCATACCCACTGGGAAGGGACTTGCTCCAGAAGTTGCGGGCTACCATGACTTTCCAGGAGGACACAGCTGAACTTCCATTTGACCTAAGTCCCTCTGTTATGCTCCTTACCTGTCCCATATCAGAGGAGTACTTATTGGCACAAGAAGTGTCCCCACACTTGGACTTAAGTCCGTATCTACAGGAACTTCAGAATAAGATCCCTAATGTGTGAGCAGAAACTAAACCGCCTGGCTTGGCCTCTCATTGACCTCCCATTGTTGTACAGTTAACTAGCACCGCCACCCCCGTCCATGTGCGGCAGTACCCCATCAGTCTAAAAGCAAGGAAGGGGATTGCCATCCATATAAAATACATAAAGAATATAAGAAGAGGAAATTAGGCCTCAATTCATGTAACTCTGTAAGTCATCAGACATCAATTTCCTTGTCTCTGCAGTTCCCTTGGCCTGGAATGCTCTTCCATCCCTTCCAGCTTGTTTCTAACCATTCCTATAGTCTTCGGATGAAACAGGGCTTATCATCTTTCAGTTTCCATGAAGCAAAGATCAATAACTTCTTACTATTTATTACTAACTTTATATATGCTTCTTAAAGTAGCACATATTATATTGCAATGTAAAGGCCACTGTTTTGTGAAACCTCTTTGCTTTTCTCATTTGATAATTCTAGCACCTGGCTCAGAGCCTGTCGAACATCCAACTGCAATGCATAGTTGATGAATGAATGAGATAACGAACACCACCTCAATAGAAATTAGCCAAAGCAGAATCACTATTTTCTGTAACTTGAACTGCATAGCCTGGTAAGGGAAGATTTTCCCAAGAAAAGCAGCAGTTATGGAGAAAACCTACTATAGACACATACAAGTGAAACTGGTATTCTATTAGAAAGAACTGTAGCCTCTTTATTTTTCATATGTAAAATGGGGGTGATTAAGTCTCCCTGAAGCAATGGGATTTGCTATCAAAACAGCCAAAGTCACCTTAACCCATTAGCAAATATAGTGTTTGGGACGCTGATGAAAAGATTCCTGCACAATCAAATTTGCATATCTCACATTTTTCCAGGGGTTTATAAAAGTTGAATTATGCTCAAAGGAGAGAACAGGATAAAAAGAAAGCATGGAATTATATGATAAGAATTTTCAATGTTATGTAAAATGTTTAATATTGAGAAAACATGTCTCAGAGAAGAAAAAGTCTAGAACAAGGACCAATGAGTAGAAAATACTGACAGACAGAATTAACTAAAGACTTACAATGGTTATGCAAACAACTAGTAAAATCTAAAGGTGGAATGAGCTATTCCAGAAAATACTGAATTATGTGTCAATGAAGATATTCAAACACTTGGTAGAGAGAATTCAAGCATTAAATGGGCTGTAAAACTAGCTAATTTTAAGGACTCTTCTTTCATCTAAATTCTATTAGTTAACAAGGTTAGAATAAGACGTTAGGGTATCAGTTTTACAGCATATTTTAGCCTTTTAATTTTTTTTTATTTTAAAGATTTAAAGAGACATTGTTAACACCTCTTTCCATAAAATCAATTTAACTGTGGAATCCCAGGCTTAGAAACAGTTCCCTAGTATCAGAAGTTAAAATACAATTGCTGTAGATTTTTAACTTCATGTTTTTAACAATACGAGATTTATCATATTTATAGCAGCACCTGACTCTAGCTAATATCCCAACCTCTTTCTCTACAAATGGCAAGCTATTTTTTGGCCTCTTTGAACTTTGAAATGTCTGCTCTCACCAGTCAACATGGCAAGAAAAAGAAATAAACATGCATCCAGACTGGAAAGGTAGTATTAAAACTGTCTTTGTTCTCAAAAAAAAAAAAATTAAATGGGATGAATTTCATCTTTCCTGATAGAATCCATTTTCTCATCAGAGAATTCATCTTTGCAAAGCCTCAGTTTTGAAGTTCAGTATAGACTTGGCAAATGATTAATTACTTCAAATATATTTGAGAACCTTTAAGCGTACGCCCAAATATCGACCACCTCAGTGAGAGTTTTCCTATGTTGAGTCACATAATCGCTGCAAAAAGCTTCACTTCTCAGCCCACAGAGAGGGAGACCATCAACCCAGGGAAGGTGCTCTGTGTCAGGCGTGTGAGGAAGAAATAAACCTCAGGGATAGCACCGGGCAGAACTCGGATCCTACAACGCCACTCTCTCGGGTGACAAGCCAACCAAAACGGGAGAAGCTCAGTGAATGGCCCCCTGCCTATCAACCCCAAGATGCTGGCCACCACCTGGAGTGACCATCAGTGAGTGGTTTAGAGTGTGTGGCACCACAGAGAGACGGGAAACAGGCTTGAAAACCAGACTGCCTGTATGTGACTCCCAGTGCTGCCTCTTACTAACAGTGACATCTCAGGCAACTTATGTAACTTCTCAGACCCCCGTCTCCTCGTCTGTCAAGTGGGAGTGACACCAGGAAGACCAGACCCTGAAGGCGGCGACTAAAGGAGCCGTGGATACCTGCAGCCACACCAGGCTTTGCTGAGGCGCACACTGCCCATTAGAGATGAGCATGGCGCTGTGTGAGTGGCTGTCATTCAGCATTTTGGAGACCTCCCCCTCACTTGCAAGAATAGAGTAGAGGACTCCAGCACGCCCTGCATCTTCAGCCTCAGGGGTAGCCTTAGGCACAGTCACAGGACACGGGGCTGGGTCTTGTGTCAAGCCACTGGCTTGGAAAACGCCAGTTGCCTGAAGCTGCTTACTGAAGGGCAACAGACTCATACTTCTGGAACATTGCTACAAGTCACCTTTCCTGGTAGGTCAAGTCCAAGGACCCAAACGAAGAGACGTGGCACTTCCTGGATCAACTCCTTGGGATATGACCTGTTTTGTTTGTCTAATGTGTGTCTTCTGTTTATAGGGCAGAAATTTGCCTGGGACTGACTTCCTTTCATGATAAGACGGGAGCGACTGTGGGAAGGAGAGGCCTGCCCAGCCCCTCGACCCATCAGCGGCTTTATCACCTGCCAAAAAGACCGAGAGCTACACACGGCCAAACTCACTACGGTCAGCAGACACCCCACCCTCCCCGCTCCCGGCCTCTGTGATCCCTCTCCTCGCACAGGCCACCTCTGTGTCAACACACACAAAAGCAAGAGGTGGCCTGGCAAGGACACACACTACTTTCTGGACAGAGATTCTCTTCCAGCTCTTAATCATCCTATGCCTAACCCCTGGGACAAAGTGGCTAAATGCCGGAATCTGTATTTATTTACCTCCAGTGTTAATGCTATGTGTGTGCCATTAGTTTGTCCCTCTTCTCTGCATAGCTTTTTATTCTCTTTGGCTCCAACATCAGAATCTTTGCCAGGGCTGGGACTACATCTCTTGCCTTCTCTTAACTCCCAACAAGATAGGACAATAAAATGTGTGTTATGAAACTGACCATGGGGGTTTCTAAAATTTCCATCCGTGGACATGATCCATCATAAGCCACGGAAGTCAAATACTGGAATGTTTACAGTTGAGCAGTTCACTCAGCCTCTCTCTAAGATTCTTTGACAGCTGGACCAAAAAGCAACCCTCTGACCCCCACTTGCTCCAGGAAATGGCCGGCCACAAAAAGCTCCCCAAACCCTGAATAGTGAGCAATTCTTCCTCTTTCAAAATGTCCCCAAAGGCCCGCGTGCGCCCTTACAGCCCACCATGGACTGCCAAATGTGCCGGGAGACCCAACTGAAAGTCTCCCGCTTCCAAAACTGCCACCTTCAGAGAACGCCTGCCCATCAGTCCCTGTGCCGTGTTCCCTCTTTCTGCTCTAAAAAACTCTCTGCTTTCTAGCACCACTGAATGCTGCCGCAAGAAGAGCTGTGGCACTTGGGTTCCCCGGTGGCAAGTTCATGAGTCAACGGCCTTTGTTAAGGTTGTCTCAGATTTAGTTTTGTCTTTAATGAGAGCCTGGGCAGAGCGTGAAGCTGACTGGGCGGAGTGCTGGAAGGGGCAGGAAAATGCAGGGCGTGCAGGGAGCTGCCGTAGCCCAGAGCAGCCCAGGCTGGTAAGGTGAGTGGTGAGCTGTCCCCAGCACCCGGGAAACACACCCCAGGCAGGGCGGCAACGGAGGACCCTGGAGGCACAGAAGAGGGCACGACCGGGAACGCCCATGTAGCTGCTTCCTGCATATAACAGGGAAGCAGTGAGTATTTTTCAGCTGAAAACACCATTAAATTCAGTTGGCCAACATGATAAGATTTTATACGGTTGTTTTATGCCAGCAAAGGCCTATTGTCCTCAACCTCCTACTTCCTCTAGTTGTGGGGAAACTCTCTTTACAGATGTCACCACACACAGCTACCTCTCAGCCCTAAGAGAAGGTGACCTCAAAAATCTACCAATGGGCAAAAAGTCGAATCCAAATATCAACGCCGGTTCACACAAGCAGGTCCACTCGAGACCGCCAGTGTTAACTGCAGTTTTCGCCATTTATCTTATGCTACACGTCCTCGGATGGTGGGATCTTCTGGGCCCTCAATGTCGCTGCAGACAGCGTAGTCGAACATTCTGACTTCACAGCGGGACACGCTTGTAAAAAGGTGGACGGTTTCTACGTTGAGGCGATGAACACTTTCCTGTGCCTACCACTCGCTTTGGGAAAGCAGGAAGATCCCACTGCCCAGACACCAACGGGGAATGTGCTTTGAGCTGTTTTTCTAATAGCAATGAGCAAAACTTCATGGCTTCTGCTCCCTGGGTTCAAGATCACTGGGCTCGGCCCGAAGCAGGCTCATCTGAAATTACTCTGCCAAAAGTCACCAACGGCCTGCTGTGGGCCAGGACATAATTAACGTGGGATACTCAGAGTCTATTCCTGGTCCCCAACCTACCAAGAGCACTGTCTCCGCCAGCTTGTCACTTGCACAGAACGCTGGGAAAGGCAGCGGCCTACAAGAGGAACAGAACAGGATGGACAAGGAAGACGCGAGGTGCCGGAAGGTAGGCACGGGCCAGCGAGGTCTGGATCAGAGAGACTCGGAGAACGTGGAGAGAGGGAACAGGGGAACGCAGAGGGCTTCGGGACAGAGAAGATTTTAAGTTGTGTTGGACATCCATCCTTGGTGTTCTTTGAAAAATCACAGTAAAGATTCAAATTGCCTTTTGGATAACAGACTGGTGAGCTATGTCAGATGAGACTGACAGGTACAACATCAAGACTAGCCCCAAGGCGCCTGGGCTTTACCTTCCACGACCTGTTTGTGGTGCTGGCTGTTTCTGCCCAAGATTTTCTCAGAATCGCCGAAGTCCGTGACTGCTATGGCGCGCTCGTTTCTGGCTCTCCTCTGCACTTGCTGATTTTTCACTCTCAATCTCCTTCATCAGCTCTTCTTCTTCCTCCTGCTCCTAAAATGCAGGTGTGCTTGACTCTCTCTTCTTGTTCAACCCGTTCTTCCTTATCCACGCCCCTGGTTATACCCCAAATAATCCCCAAATCCATACTGCCCTCCTACACTTTTTGTCTAAGCCCCACATCCACAGATCCAAACGCCAGCTGGGCCTCCCACAGATGCCTCTAACCCCACTCCTCCTTTCAGGCTCAGGGGGCAGGGAGTTCAGTGTCACCAGCGCAGACCCCAGCCCATCTCCACCGCCTTGTCCTGCAGCCTGCACCTCCATGCCAGCCTCCAGGCCGCCAGCCAGAAGAACCTGTTGAAACCACACGTCCACCAGTGTCACGCCAACACTTAAAACTTGCCAGTGGCAGCCCATCCCCTCCCCAGCGCACACTACGCTCCACCACAGGATGTCCTGAAGTTCTGTGAACACACCACCCTGTTTCAGATCTCTGTACTGTCCTTTCTGGTCTAAATGGTGAACGTCTCTTAATCCCTTGTATCCAGTTCAAACACTGCCCTTTTGGGGAAGTTTCCCTGACATCTTACCCGATAAGTAGATTTGACCAATACCCCCTTCTCGGTACCCACACAATTCCTCGTGCATGCCTTTATATAGCTCCGCCGTGGTATAGCTACTTGTTTCTACGTCTCTACTTCCTTACTCAGGTGGCTTGGGTACAAGAAATACTTTATCCTATTTCATTAAATCAGAATACCTCATACGGTACATTTCACGTAACAGATGCTCAATAAACATTTCCTGGGGGAGTTAGTAAGTATTTACTGTGATGGGTGGAACTGTGTCCCCTAAAATTCATATGCTGTAGTCCTAAGCCCCCGTCACTCAGAATGTGACCTTATTTGAAAATAGGATCTTGGCAGATATAATTTGTTAAGAGGAGAAACTTAGGGGAAATTTGGACCCAGACATACACACACAGAATGCCGTGTGAAGATGATAGCAGAGATGGGGTGATGATTCCACAAGCCAAGGAACATCAAATATTGCCAGCGACCACCAGAAGCTGGAGAGAAGTATCGAACAGATTCTGTCTCAGAACTCTCAGCAGAGCTAAACCTGCCAACACCTTGATCTCAGACTTCCGGCCTCCAGAACTGTGAGACAGTAAATTTGTGCTGTTTAAGCCACTCAGTTTCTGCTACTTTGTTATGGCAGCTCCAAAAACTACTACCCTCACTACATGAAAATAATGACCCCAAGCAGCTGCTACCTATTTGCAATGCGCCTTCTGTATACTTTGCTAAGCAGCAAATACAGTAACAGCAACGTGAGGTGGAATTCTGCCCACAGGAACATCTCATTCACTTGTGTCAGTGCATGTTTCCTCTTTTCTCTATGAATATTTTGAAAGGAAAAAAATGGGTTTTTTCCATGTAATTTTTCCCCAATATATTTTTATTTCTGTCTGTCAGGAGAACACTATACAGGCAGGGACAGTTATCAAAGCGTAGACAGATGGCTAAGCGAAAGGCCTAAAGACAGCAGGGAGCCATTTCCACGGAGGTATGTCCCACCGTCCTTCGGTATTCCTGCCTCAACTTACCTCCCAGGACTGCCCTCTCTCCTCTGGTCACCACTAGGCAATCACGGCTTCTCAGTCAATCGAGGAAAACCAGCTTCGATGAAACCAAATGAGCTTGGCCTAATTCGGCACACGGGAAAGCAAAGAAGATGCTACCGTGCAAACATCATCTTCCAGTCAAATGCGAGTCATCTCCTGTGTCTGTCACCGTTGCGCGCTTGAAAGCTTAAACTCGGCACAGATGCTACGAGTTGATGAAGGAAGCCAGGAATGTGAGAGAGAGTGAGTTCACTCACCTAAGTCAGCCATTCGCAAGCAGTTCCGAGTTAGTCCCTGGAATGGGAGTGGCAGGAGAGTGTGGCGAAGATTGTCAAAGGGCGCATTGAGAGAAATAAGACTCAGACGCTCAAAACACCCCCTCCGACATTTGGGGTTCTTGTGGAATCTGCTTTCAGCTTCGTGCACATTCCCTTCACTCCAAATCTGGCTGCAAGTATACAGCTTTCACCAAAGATAACTTTGGCAGGAAAGCCGCAGACTTTAATGTGAAATGATTCACAGCTAAAATGTGACACGTTTTAAAAGCTCATGAAAATTGCTAAACATTGACAGGGTTGTTAGAGAGTCCTCCTGTTCCATTTTAAAAATGCCTCTTAATTTTTTCACAGGTATCTGGTTTTGAGTAGTGATTGTTAGAAAACAGGCTGGGACCATTTTCCCATAAAAGACACAACTAGAAATTTGCTCTAAGAATTTTATTGAGAATATGTATTCTATCTGAATTTTAAAAATCAGTTGGAAAAACGAAAACTCAAGTTTATACTAAAATAAGTGACTTATAAGTACCATTTTCAAATCCTAGTCATTTTCACTTTAAACCAGCATTGTTATTATAACAACTACATGTACTTGTACACACCAAGGGACTACAGACCAATTTAAGAGGAGGTGATTTAGGCCATCGTCCTGGTCGGAAAACAATAAAACCAGGAATTAACACTAAGTTTAATAAAGATCATTAAAAAATCCCAACCACTCGGAAACAAAATTAACTATGACATAAAGGAAAAATTAAATGAACAATAACAGATTACAAAACAAATGAGAACACTAGGTATGATTCCTTTGATGCATTCAAAGTTGCTTTCAGAGGTAAATGCATAACCCTAAGTATTTTCATTATTAAAGAAAGAAAAGGACTAAGCTCTCAAAGAATTTAGAAAACTGAAGTTATAGAAAGCAGTAGGAATAATAAAACTAAAAGCAGGATTGAATTACTTCAAATATTCAAACAAAACATTACTGATAAATATGCACACACACTCTCCCTAAAATAGACTAAGCTCCAATCAACATAGAGAGTTGCGGGGGATAAAATGAGAAACGGAAAATGCGAAATGACACATATAGAATATAATCAAGATGTTCAGAGGTCAGCATTTCAGATCCAAGAGAACTAGGGGGAATCCAGCCACATGCTAGTCATGAGACTAAGCACAGTTAACCTCTCGAAACTCAGTTTTCTCTGCACTGAGAAGTAGAAAAGTAAAAGGAGAAAATACTACTAACCACCTCCTAAAGTTTTTGTGAAAGTCAAATAAGTACTTCATAGTACCCAGGACTAGAAATTACTCAGGTAATAACCTAGACCTGCAGTCCCCAACCTCCAGGCCAAGGACTGGTACCAATCTGTGGCCTGTCAGGAACTGGTCACACAGCAGGAGGGGAGTGGCGGGCGAGGGAGCGAAGCTTCGTCTGTGTTTACAGCCGCTCCCCATCACTCGCATCACCCGAGCTCCGCCTCCTGTCGGATCAGCAGCGACGTTAGATTCTCATAGGAGCTCGAACCCTACTGTAAACTGCACATGCGAGGGATCTAGGCTGTGACTCCTTATGGGAATCTAACAACCAATGATCTGAGGTGGAGCTGAGGCGGTGATGCTAGCGCTGGGGAGCGGCTGCAAATGTAATGAATGTAATGTGCTCAAATCATCCTGAAACCATCCCCAGCCCCCAATCTGTGGAAAAATCGTCTTCCATGAAACTGGTCCCTGATGCCAAAAAGGTTGGGGACCACTGAGACCATTCTAAAGTCTTCAGTGATTTCATTTGCTTGATTCATAAAGTCCTGCAATCCCTTCTCACATCTACTCAGGATATAACCCCTTGACGTGGTCCGTTAGTCCACTGTGCAGGGTGACATCTGTGACTTCATCTCCAAAATAATGCAAGTCATAGAAATTGGTGAAAGGTCAAATTCTTCCGTCTCCGAGGTGGCCCTGACAGGGCTGTGTGGGAGCCAGTGCGGAGGCAGCTGGTGTGGACTGACTGACAAGGGTCGGAAAGTCCGCAGGAAACACGTCCTCGCAGCACAGTTCTGCACCACGACAGCCTCCCGTTAAGGTGTAGAGCGAGGACATGGTTGGAATCTACCTGTACACAGAGGGACACTGGAATGGCAAGAGGGGGATGTCGTCTAGGAACAGAGCAATAAAGAGCAAAGAATAGAATTTAGAAAACAAGAGGCAGGAGGGAGAAAAATGGGGGCAAAAAGGGATTGAAGATATAAAGACCAGACGAGTGCTCCAACAGCAGCCAGCACTTACAAACACTTCCCGTGTGCGGGCCACCATTCTAAGCGTTTTTCAAGTGATTTTCAACGTAGTCCCCAGGGCACAGCTACAAGGCAGGTGCTAATGTCCTCTTTCACTGAGGAGAACCCAGTGAAGTGATGTTACCAGCCTGGGTCCCCTAGTGAGTTCATGGGCGAAGACATTGTCTGCGGCCAGCTGCCCGCATGCCAGAGTCCGCACCGAAACCCTCCTGCTCACTCCCCTTCACGGCCTCACAGAGGAGCATCCCAGGATCAACAGAGCCTCAGGAAGGAAGGGGTAGTCACCAATATCAGACATATAGGAAATTTAGGAGCCAGAAGTCCTGAGACTTCAAAAATGCAGCTTCAGCAGAGTTATTGTGGCTAAAATTAGAGAGCAGACAACAGTCCTTTGGGAAGGAAAAGGAGAGTGATCGTGGCAGTTGGCTTAAATGAAATTCCCCCTCCAAGGAGCCAACAGCTAAAGGGAAGAGGGCCTGAGATGCAGGACATGGGAGGGGCGGGAAGGACTGCAGCTGTCCGGTCCGCATGAGAACAGGACAAACTAGGAAAGCAATAAATGACGACTGCTGGAGAGTTACTGTGGGGACAGGAAAGTAGAAGAGAAATGAATGCCAGTCAATCTCTTCCCAGAAGTCAAGTCCATGACAGTAGGAGTATCCTATCTGTTAAGAATTATGAGTCTGTCAACAAAAAAACAAACAGCCCAATTAAAAAACGGGCCGAGGACTTGCTTGAATAGACATGTCCCCCAGGAAGATTTACAGATGGCCAATAAGCACATGAAAAGAAGCTCACCATCACTCATCACTGGGAAACGCAAATTTCAACCACAGTGAGATACCACTGCACACCTACCAGGATGGCTATTATTTTAAAAAATAAAAACAGAATATAACAAATACTGGAAAGAATGTTGAGGAACTGGAATTCTTGTGCATTGCTGATGGGAATATAAAATGGTGCATCTACTGTGGAAAACAGTATGGCAACTCCTCAAAAAATCTGAAACAGAATTGTCTTATCAACCAGCAATTCCGTTTCCGGGTATATGCAAAAGAACCGACAGCAGGGACTCGAACAGACAGTTGCACACCCATGTTCACAGCAGCACTGTGCGCAACAGCCAGAGGTGGGAGCAGCCTGTGTCCCCCGACAGATGAACGGATAAACACCGGGGGCACTGGGTGGGGGTGAGAGGGAGGAAGCACTGCAAATTGGAAAACCACTGCACTAAACGAAATTAAACAGTGCAGGACTTCTTGGAAACTACAAAGTTAACGTGCAGAATGAATCTCAAACAGGAGGCTCATCGTCAGGTTACATAAATGTATTTGAAACTAGAACAACTTGGGAGGAACACACCCCACGGACTAAGGAGGAAATCCAACAGATAAATAAAAGGTTGACCGAGTGGGGTTACAGATAGGTCACGAGCACAGGCGAGGTGCAGTGAGTGGGACGGGGAGAGCCGCCAGGCCCTGTGAATCTGAGTAAGTAGATCACACAAAAACTGCCTTTCTAACTTCATAGCTCTTCTCTAACTGTTTAAATCTCCCCATGATATTTGACATTATCAGTTCTCATTAGCCAGAAAAGGTCCTCCATTTACCTGCTGGTATAACACGCACAAACCACTTTGCTTTTTCATGCTACAGTTGCTACAGATGATCAGTGAAAGAGCTTCTGACAGACACATGTAAATGGCATGTGTTAAAAGTCATCAAAACAGGAAACTGGGAAAACGTTATGTGCAATGTTAGACATAACTGCTGCACTGTAAGTCTAAAATGTGAAGTGTAGATCTGTCAAAGATTAAGCCGGAGGAGACTCCCGATTTTGCATGTACTTTAGTTATGTTTCATATAAATGATTTTCTCCCATGGGAGGGAGCCAGCTGGTAAACTGAGTCCCAGAGAGAAGCAAAACAGGATTTGAGAGGAAGTGGGGGGCGAGGGGGCGCAGGAAAAAAACTTTATAGGTTTGAAGCAGAGAATTTTATTTGCACATTTTTAGAGGCAAACTGATTAGCAAACAACTACAGAAGAGGTAAATTGGGCATTTCTGTCCTTAAGAAAGCCGAATAAAGGTATCCAAAAAAGTCCAAATTCAGTCATCTATGGATTTTCCAGAAAACTCTGAGAGTCAGCTGTGGAGCCTTCGTGACAGGGTGTATCTGCGGAACGTCGACCACCATCCCCCCATCAACACCTCCAGCTTAAGAAAACCAGCTTTCTGCCATCTGCCCCATTCATATTTCTCAATTCCTTATTTATATCCAATTATAAGAGGCACCTGTTTCTCTCCAAAGCTTCCACACACCTGGGCACTGTGCCAGACTACACACAAAACTGGGGCATCAAACACCCACTCTGACCAACTGCCGATGGGTTGAAAAATACTAGCAACTATTATCCCCGAAATGCACACTGGGGCACTGAGGCATTTGTTTCCCTACTTTGTCCACACTGAAATGAAAAAATAAGTTCAAATTGGCCAAAAATATACAAGCAGCACTCCAACAAAGGGACACAACTCTTGGCATGCTCCTTGACAGCGGTGGCCAGGAAAAAACACCGAAAATACCAGAATTTTAAATGTACCTTTCATGGGGGAGGCAAAAACAAAGAAAAGATGAGGAACTGAAATTCACAAAATAGGCGCCCATCCCAGGCTGGAGAAAGGTAAACAGAGGTGGTAAATAGGGAACTAAGGGACATGATCGTCTGGAGTAAAAGGAGAAAAAACTCCAGACCTGCCTTTCCACTTTCTATAGAGAGAGGGAAGGCTCTGTCTTTCCCCGGAGATGACTGTCTCCACTAACAGCCAGGACTTGTCAGAAAAACAAAGGAGATGGAGCACATAGGCAAAGTGAACCGGTAAGAGTTCATGAAGGAAAAGAAGAGGAAGAAATGTGTGAAGAAATTATCAGCTAAGAATTTTCCAGAGTGGAAAATATGAATCTTCCAATCAGAACTGTACCCTAAATACCCAGCATTATAAATAAAGATAAATCCGTATCTCACCACATCATAGTGAGACTGCAGAACATCAGGATGAGAAAGTCCTAAGAACTACCAGAAAGACAAACTGTCTACAACAGACTGACAATTTGACTGACAGCAATTTCCCATGACCAATAAAATGAGTGATAAGATATTTTCAGAATGCTAGAAGGAAATAACTGCCAATGAGCATGATATGTAATCAAAATGTTTGTACTCCCCATAATATTCTGAAATAAAAAATTAAAATTAAAAACAAATAAATAAAATTTTATAACAAGTTAAACTAAAACAAAAAAAGTAAAGCCAATTAAGACATTTCAAACACAGAAATAGTAAGAAAGTTTACCATCTACGTAGCCTCACTGAAAGAATTATTAACAGATGCACTTTGGCAAGAAGCTGCATAAACTCAGGCATATGTCAAAATGAGCATAGAAATCGATCAAATGCATCATTTGATTTAATCAATTTATGCTCACAAAAATAACTAAGTTTTCACATTTAAAAAGTCCAAACGACCAGGCTGAGAGGCTCACATTATACTCCCAACACTTTGGGAGGCCTACGTGGGAGGATCGCATGAGCCCAGGAGTTCAAGACCAGCCTGGGCTACAGAGCAAGACCCTGTCTCTACAAAATAATCTTTTTTTAAAAAAGTAAAAAATAAAAAGTTCACACTAGGGAATAGTTATAAAATAAGGGAATGAGGTTGTTTGCTAATTAAAGTATGCTAAGGTACTTGTCATGATACAGAAAATGATAGAAATACTGAAAAATTTTATATTATATATTACCTAAAGTACATGACTCAGAATTAAAGATAATCACTAAAAGAATGGAAATATAGCCTTTCACCTGCACATCAGCAAAGAGAGAAAAATGGGAATATAGCAAACTCGATCGATCTAACAGGAGACACAAAATGAACAAAACAGAACTAAAGAAAAAGTTATTAAAGAGAAAACACATAATGAGATAACAGAGTCCAAATGTCTCAAAATCATGCATATCATAAATGGATTAGGGCTGGTGGCCGTGGCTCACATCTGTGATCCCAGCACTCTGGGAGGCTGATGCGAGAGGATCACTTGAGCTCAGGAGTTCGAGACTAGGGTGAGCAAGAGCAAGACCCCAACTCTACAAAAAATAGAAAAAGTTAGCCAGGTGTGGTGGCACACGCCTGTAGTCACAGCTACTAAGGAGGCTGAGGCAGGATCGCTTGCGCCAGGGAATTTGAGGTTGCTGTGAGCTAGGCTGATGCCACGGCACCCTAGCCAGGAGATAGAGTGAGACTCTGTCTCAAATAAATAAATAAATAAATAAATGGAATAAGCTCATTTGTTTAAGAACACAGTTATCGGGCTGGAAAAAGCCAGCTATATTCAAGTTGAAATGACATACCCAAAGTAAAAGTACAAAGATAGGTGGGAAAGATACCTGCAAATAGTTAGGGGAGGTAGAGAAGAAACAAACAGAAAAAGAAACCAACCTCTAGTGCAGCTATGAGAGGCAAAAAGCATGCAAGCCAAAATCCACACAGAAGTTCAACATAGAATATTATATTATATTAATAGATCCTTAGGAACTTGTAAGCCTCCCTTCTGCACCCTTCCTTTTGCTCTCCCTTTGCTGTGACGATGGGTCCAGTTGTCATCTGTGGCGTATGTATCATGCTCTGTAAACCTATATACTCTTGCCCTATAATCCTATCTTTCTCTCCTCAATAAGCCTCATTTTCATGCTTGCCTTAAGAAAAAAATAGAAAGAAACTTGTAAGCCTCTAGCAACATATAACAAAAAAACTAATCTAGAAATTAAAAATTAACAATAAAAACATAATGGGAAAAATTACGTTTTGAAACTTTCAAAGGCATACCTGAAATAACTTATGGCTTAAAGAAGAAATCACAATAGATATTTTAAACCAAATAACAATGAACATCAACATATTAAAACTTGTGGAATGCAAATAAAAATTACTTAGGAATAAAGTTATAAGTCAAAAAAGAAATATTTAAAATAAATTAATTAAG
>NW_012139191.1:3489090-3490540 GCF_000956105.1 Propithecus coquereli | reverse complement strand
CTTGAGCCCAGGAGTTTGAGGTTGCTGTGAGCTAGGCTAATGCCACGGCACTCACTCTAGCCAGGGCAACAGAGTGAGACTCTGTCTCAAAAAAAAAGAACTGGAAGAGAAAAAACAAAGCTACTCTTGTTTATAGATAACATGATTATTTTATCAAACCAAACAGACTAGGTTATGCCACAAATAACCCCATAATCTCATGGACTTTACCCTGAAAGTTTATTTTCACAAAAGCAAAGTCCATTGCTGATCTAGGCTGCTTTTCAAGGTAGTTGACCTCTATATGTTGGCTTATCATTTTATGCTATTTTGATCTCACGGTATATTCATATCAACATGTGTTTACACAAGGAGAGCAAGGAGAGCTGAAAAGTCAGCCACCTGCAATTAAATGTCTCAGTACACATCCCTCCAGCTTCCATTTCATTGGCAAGGAAAAGTCACATGGTTGTGCCTAATTTCAAGAGGTTAGGGATGCAAAATCCTCCCACATGCTAAGAAGACAGCTATAGCCAAAATATTTAATACAATTATCTACATAAAACATTCAAGAGAATCTACATATAAACTATTATCAATGAGAAAATGCATAATGCATCAAATTTATCAAATTTCTGTGGTGGTATTACTAAAATGCTTAACTTCAATCTGCATATAAGAAAATGTCAGGCAAGTCCAAATTGAAGACTATTCTACAAATAACTTCCCTGAACTCTTTCAAAATGTCAAGTTCATGAAAGACAAAAAAAGACTGAGGAACTATTACAGATTGTACCAGAATAAGATGACATGACAACCAAATGCAACATCGGATTCTGGCTGGGGTCAGAAAAAGGACATTAGCAGGAATACTGGCAAAATTTAAATAAGATCTGAAGGTTAAGATTATTAAGGATACTGTATCAATGTGAATTTCCCAGTCTCAATAATTAGACTGTGGTTATGTAAGATGTTAGTATTAGGGACAGTTCAATGAAAGATATACAAGAACTCTGTATAATCTTTACAACTGTTCTGTAAGTCTAGAATTCTTTCCAAATAAAAAGGTTTATAAAAAACAGCAACAAGGCCAGGCACGGTGGCCCACACCTGAAATCCTAGCACTCTGGGAGGCCGAGGTGGGGGGGATCTCTTGAGGCCAGGAGTCAAGACCAGCCTGAGCAAGAGTGAGACCCTGTCTCTACTAAAAATAGAAAAAATTAGTCAGGTGTTGTGGTACATGCCTGTAGTCCCAGCTACTTGGGAGGCTGAGGCAGGAGGGTCCCTTGAGTCCGGGAGTTTGAAGTTGCTGTGAGTTAGGCTGACGCCATGGCACTCTACCCAGGGTGACAGAGTGAGACTGTCTCAAAATAAATAAATAAATAAACAAAAAACAGCAACAAAAATCTCACTCACAAAAGCATCAAAAACTACAAGGAAAGTATCAAGAATTAAATCTAACAAAAGTTGT
>NW_012139191.1:3481538-3488530 GCF_000956105.1 Propithecus coquereli | reverse complement strand
GGCTAAAAAGTGCAAGGCAGTAACTTACCTTCCCAGAGGAAGATGTATTATAAAGCCAGAGCAATTAAAACAATGCGGTATTTGGATAGAAACAGACAAAATACACCATAACAAAACAGAGCAAAGATTCCAGAAATAAACCTACAAACTTTTGGACTGAACTTGACAACGGAAGCTAAAATTCTTACGGAAAACAAAAGGCCAAAAATAGCTAAATATATTATAAAGAAAAACAAGGTAGGGAAACTTGATCTAAACATCAAGACTTGATATATGCTTATTATTCAATAAGGAATTTGTGAGGTATAAACAAATAGACGAATGGTGTGGACTAAATTGTGTCTCCCCAAAATTCGTGTTGGAGCTCTAACCCCAACATGACTGCATTTGGAGAGAGAGCTTTTAGGAGGTAATTAAGGTTACGTGAGTTTCACAGGGTGGGCTTCTAATTCAGTATGGTTGGTAGCCTTGTAAAAAGAGGAAGAGAGAGAAATCTCTGCCCCATGTAAGGACACGGACAGAAGGCAGCTATCTGCAGCCCTGAAGTGGGCCCTCATCAGAACCCAACTCTCCTGGCACCCTGCTTTCAGACTTCCCAGCTTCTGGAACCACGAGAAAATAAACTTGTGTTGTTTAAACCCCCCAGTCTATGGTACCTTGTTATGGCAGCCCAGGCAGACCAAGACATCCTATAAAATAGAATAAATAGCCCAGAAACAAATTTAGACTTATATGACAGAAATGGTATTACACATCACCAGAAAAAGGAGTGACTATTGAATTAATGATCAGGGACTACTGACTATTCACATGAAAACATTAAACTTGAATCCCTAACTCACAACACACCAAAAGTAAATACAAAGAAGATTAAAAATTTGAATTGTGAAAAATGAAAACTTTTAAGACAAAAAACTTTTCCTTAAGAAAAAGCACAAACCGTTAAGTGGACATTTGATAAATTTGACCAAATTAAAAATGAAAAATTATCATTCAATAAAATGTAAAACTATAAGCCACAGACTAGGAGTAGATGTTTGCAATGTATATTACTAAAATGAAGGATCCAGAATTTCTAAATTTTTTTTTTTTTTTTGAGACAGAGTCTCACTCTGTTGCCTGGGCTAGAGTGAGTGCCGTGGCGTCAGCCTAGCTCACAGCAACCTCAAACTCCTGGGCTCAAGAGATCCTCCTGCCTCAGCCTCCCAAGTAGCTGGGACTACAGGCACACGCCACCATGCCCGGCTAATTTTTTCTATATATTTTTAGATATTTAGTTGTCCAGCTAATTTCTTTCTATTTTTAGTAGAGACGTGGTCTCGCTCTTGCTCAGGCTGGTCTCGAACTCCTGGGCTCAAACGATCCACCCGCCTCGGCCTCCCAGAGTGCTAGGATTACAGGTGTGAGCCACTGCGCCCGGCCTAGAATTTCTAAATTAACTACACAAATCAATAAGAAAAAGATACCCCAATGAAAAATGAACAAAAGACATGAACAGGTCATTCACAGAAGAGAAAACCCAAATGGTTGAGATATATATACATGAAAAGATGATCAGGAAAACGCACCTTAAAACACTGAGATTTTATTTCCCACCCATCATATTAACAAAAATTGAAAAGTCCAATAATTCTAAATGTTGGAGAAGTATAGAGAAATGGGAACTGAGTTACTGAGTTACAGAGGGTAGGGGTATCAACTGGTACAACCCTCTTGGAAAACATTCTTCAGTATCTAGTAGGAAAGATGCCCTTTGACCCCACCATTCTCTTCTTGGTATGTACTCTAAAGGAAACTTACACGTGTGCAAAAGGAGACATGCACAAGAATGTATATTACAGCATTTTTATATGAAAAATGAAAATCACCTAAACAGCCACCAACAAAAGAAGAGTGGAACTAATTGCAGTATAATCTTACAACATAATTTTATATAGCAATGAAAACGAATGAACTAGAGCTATGGCTCAACATGAGTAAATGTCGAAAACACACTGAATCAAAAAGAGGCGCAGCACAATACCACAGTGTGAAACCGTTTGAGAAAGCTCGAAAAATTGAAAATAATAGCATAATTAATTATAGATTCACATGTAGCAGTGACCTGAAAATATGCACGGGAAAGGTAAGTAAGAATTCAAGATAGTGGGAAGGGAAGGGGAGTGGAGAGGATTGGGGAGGGGGCTTCCACCATGTTTCATATTGTTGTGTCTTTTACATCAGAAACAAGTACGGTAAAATGTTAGGACTCAACAGAGCTGGGATGTGCATTCACACACGGTTTGTCTGTTACTCTCTGATGGCTGTATGTTTGAAATACTTTTAATTAGAAAAAAAATGTATTGCCTCCAAGCTACATCCTGAATTTGGGGGCAATCCAAAACCTGAGTTTGCCCTGAAAGCACCTTTTAATAAAATTATGATTTTAATAAATTTAATAAAAATGAATAGAGACTAAACCCACCAATCATGATTATCCACAGTGCCTGCTGCACCTCCCCTTCCTTCATACCCTCAGGCAACAGAATAGCAGCTAAACCACAACAACCAGGAAAGAAATGGAAGCTCTGGGAAGAAAACAACCTTCACATAAGGAGAGAAGCAATTAAGGACCATTCACTCAAATTGTATCTGAAGGTTCAGCTGAAACCACCCTTGTTAAACATGCTTGATGGAGAAAAACAGCAGAACAAATATGCATAAACACTACAGGAAGGATGGGGAAGGGGATGGGGAAGGAAAAGGAAATGCACAAGAAACAAATGAGGAAGCCAGTCTGGAAGAAAACATACTCCCAGAAATGGATTAAAAATGTTCATAAGTGACTTGCTGCTACAAGAAACTAAAAATATGAAATCAGCAAACAAGAAAGGACACATGAGATGACAAGGGACAGAATGAGATGAAAAAGGGAACTTGCAGGGTTCAGGAAACACAGTGATGGCCAAAACACCACTATGGAATGAATAAATAAATCAGATGCAGTAAGAAGCAGAAAAGGCAGAGTTGTTAAGGTAAATAGTAACACTGAGGAATGGCTTCAGATGATTATTGAGAATCGGAGTGTTTGTTTGTTTGTTTTAGAAATGGGGTCTCGATATGTTGCCCAGGCTGGTCTTGAACTCCTGGGCTCAAGTGATCCTCCTGCCTCGGCCTAGAGCTTAACCAAAAGAGATAGGAACCAAAATTTAGACAATGAACTACATAGTGTTCTTTTAATGTTAGTCATCTTATTCCAATTCTGCTGTTGCTCAAAATATTTTGGCTCACCTTTTTGGCAATTACTTTTCAAACCTCATTATTTTTTAAAATTCAATAAAAGAAAACTAGTTTTGTTTCTTTATTTCCATACCTGATTCTTGATCCAAAACAATGTTATTTACCAAGCATGGTAAAGTGCTTGGCACATAACAAGCAAATAACAATAATAACAATAATGGGTATAACTTACAAAGCACGCATATACCTAGCACTGTTCTAATGTTCTTTTCATATATGGAACCATTTAGTCCTCATAACCCACCCCTATGAAGTAAGTACTATTATTCTCTCTGATTTCAATTGAGGAAACTGAAGCAAAGGGAAATTAAGTAATTTGCCCAAGGTCATATAACATAACACATGAGTTGTTTATCTCTATAAGAATATTTATTCAATGAGTAAATAAATGATCAGCTATTTTATTTACCCAATTTGGTCCCAAATGACTTCTGGCTCTCTGTCTTCTATTGAGGATAGGGGATGATGTTCAAAATTAGATATAAAAATTCTGGTTGATTTGTTTTTCAAATGGTTCTCATTACATGATTATCCATGGCTCCTAATTCTGGTTTTCAACTAAAGGCCACATAAATTGTCCAAATCCCTATCATGGTGCCTACCCCTTCACTTTGCATCTTTAGACACAGGGTCGGTTAGGAGATCAACTCCTTTCATAGGCAAAGAAACGTGTTGTCAAAACTCTTGAGAAGCCAGCCACAAAACCTGAGGCAACCCTGACCTCAGGCCAAGGCAGAAGTGGGAAAAGCCTGGAATTAGAATGGCTGAGAGGAGCCCTCACCCAGGCAAGCGACTTTCCTGGGAGCAGGGAGAGGCAACAGAGGAAATCAGGAGCAGAAGGACGAAGGTCAACAGAACAGCAACCTACACAGGAAGCGAAAAACCTGGGTTTATCCAAGGCACCAATCTGGGCTGGGGCCCAGGAACAAGGCTGTTAGCTCCTAGTGGTCGGTTCATAGTCAGGGAGATAGAGGTGTGGTAGTTCCAGGTGTGTCAGGTACAAGAAGGGACCCCATCCTCAGCAGCTTCCCAGTCACCTGGGAGAGAGGCTGGCAAGGGCCAGGCAGCTTTTCAAAGCCACTGGGACCAGCACTGAGGATCAGGATCTAGTCCTGGCAGAAAACGGTGCAGAAATCTGATCGGAAGCCAAGTCAAATGGACAAGCAGGCATGGAAGGCAAGGGGGTTCCCCTGGGATACCAGTGCCAGGGCTCAGAGTTCAATGCCAGTTCCATGCCCAGGAAGGAGGAGATGGAGATGTCGAAACCCTTCTGGGATAGGTCCAAACTGGCCCGAGCAGTCTGTAGCTGACAAGTGCTTGCATCAGTGAAGTGGACCCAGAAGAAGGGTCACGCTCCAGTGTCCCCTGCTGAAGGATAAGGGTTACCACCCAAGCAGGGAGGCTTGGCCACGGTTAAGGATGCAGAATCTCATAAAATCAACTAATGAAGGTGGCCTTTGTTCATTCAAGGTACCTACTTAAAAATCCCGCAAAAGAAAGGACACCCATGTCTGGAAGAACCTTTGCAAAGACAGCATTGTCCCTGCCAATTTTCTGAGGTGACAACATAGGGAAATATCTCTCTCTGAGATGCATTTCTAAGAGTTACCATCAAGGGACCTCACATTGAGCTCCTTCCTGAACACACTAGACTTCAGTTATTTTTAAATTTACCTTAACAAAGACACCATAAAAGATGAGCTGGCTTAAGAAAGAGAAGGAAAAAAGTGAGAGGAGATTTTTTAAAAAAAGAGGTCTTAGAATAATGGCCAACAAACACATGAAAAAATGCTCAACATCTCTAATCATCAGGGAAATGCAAATCAAAACCACAATGAGATATCACTTATCTCCAGTGAGACTGGCCTTTATCAAAAAGTCCCAAAGCAATAAATGTTGATGTGGATGCGGAGAGATAGGAACACTCATACACTGCTGGTGGGACTGCAAACTAGAGCAACCTCTGTGGAAGGCAATATGGAGATACCTCAAAGAGATACAAGTAAATCTACCACTTGATCCAGCAATCCCATTACTGGGCATCTACCCAAAAGAACGAAAGTCACTCTATGAAAAAGACACCTGCACTCGAATGTTCATAGCAGCACAATTCACAATTGCAAAGATGTGGAAACAATCCAAGTGTCCATCAATACATGAGTGGATTAATAAAATGTGGTATATGTATACCATGGAGTACTATTCAGCTATGAGAAACAGTGGTGATATAGCACCTCTTGTATTCTCCTGGATAGAGCTGGAACACATTCTACTAAGTGAAGTATCCCAAGAATGGAAAAACAAGCACCACATGTACTCACCATCAAATTGGTTTCACCGATCAACACCTAAGTGCACATATAGGAATAACATTCATCAGGCGTCGGGCAGATGGGAGGGGGGAGGAGGGGATGGGTATATACACACATAATGAGTGTGATGTGCACCGTCTGGGGGATGGACGTGCTTGAAGCTCTGACGGGGGTGGGGAGGGGGCAAGGGCAATATACGTAACCTAAACATTTGTACCCCCATAATATGTTGAAATAAAAAAAAATCATTTACAAAAAAAAGAGATCTTAATACATGTGCAGTCATTACTTAAAAGAAAGATATTAAATGCTTTCTCTTTGAAGCCAGATTTGCATATTACATGCACCTGTTTTAAAGCGGAAACACCACAAAAAGATGAGCACATACAAAGCTATATAATTTAACTGAAATATTTTACTATACATCAGAATGGGCAGAATCAGCATGCATTTACCCACAAATGCAACTCTAAGAATTTCCTACATCTATAAAATACTCAAAACAGCAGCCACTTCCCACCCCCAGCACTCACTGGAATATGACACTTCCCTAGATCTGTATCTTCATTAAATTCGACTCCTCCTCCCTCTCTTTGAGCAAGGACAGAAATAGTAAATGAGGGACAGGTGGAGACAAGCGGAAATATTAATATTTACAAGAAGTTCCTATACATAATAAAGATTTAAGTTTGTCATGCTAATATAAAGGAAGGGTGAAAAATAATTTTACAACATCTGATTACTGCAGATCAGTTTTCAATTATTTGGAAGCTGTATTTTACCCCAAAAGTGAGAAACCTGAACAAAAGGTGAAACAAAACACACACAAACACACACACAACTGGTACAGCTATTGTAAAAATGTTGATTACTAAATCTTAAGGCACCTAACTGTATTTAGGAATGACCTCCAGAGACTCGCTTGTGGTGCTCCCCACGAGTGAAAACCCCTGCTGTCTGTCACTCCTCAGTGAGATGATGTCTTTTGCCCCCTCTGCAACCCCCACATTCTGCAGGAGCTGCTGCCGCAGGGTGCTCAGGAGTTGATTTTTTTTTTTAATTTTTTAACCGTGTGATGTTTCTATGCGATGTTAATTCCCGCATCTTACGTTTGCACTGAGCCCACCCAGTAACGCAACTTCCCCGGCGTGTGGTGTGAGTAGCCACCGACCAGATGCACGAATACATCTTCCCACCAAGTTGGAGGACGTTCGGTCTGGAGCAATCCTCTTTTCCTTAATTTAAGAAGAAAGAAAGAAAACAGGCACGCACGCCCGCACTGGGCGGCCGCCGCGGTCACCTGCGCCCCGGCACCCACGCCCCCCGCGCGCGCTGCGGGACCCGGCCCCGCGCCCCCGCGTCCCCGCACCCCCGGCCCTTACCGCGCGCGGGGCAGCCCGG
>NW_012139191.1:3471080-3481339 GCF_000956105.1 Propithecus coquereli | reverse complement strand
GGGGGAGGTCCGCACGGGCCGCTGGACGCCGCGGGACCCTCGCGCGGGGCTGGGGAGGACGCAGGAACTGTGTGCAAATGCGCCGCCTGCGAAGCCCGGTTGGGAAGAGCATCTGTCTCGGAGCACCAGGAATTGACGACGGTGGAATTTGCTCAGATCCCCTAGGCCGGTCCTGGGAGTTTAGTCCAGCCCTCGGGAGAACGGTCCCAAAGTGAACTTTGAAAACACTCGTGGTAGAGAGAAGGCAGCAGGGTCCTGGACTTCTCAACCCAGATGCCTCCAGAAAGAACACCGCACCCCCCCCCCCGTCCCCCACACCCAGCTTTTTTAAAAAAAGAGTTGCTGTTTTCATTGTAAAAGATTTGGTTATCAGCAATGTGTCAGGGTCATATAACAGCGTCGGGGGGCCCTTTGGGGGCTGTTTAATCCTTAGGACAACCGAAAGAAGGAGGTACTATTACGATTCCCATTTTACGGATGAGGAAACTGAGGCACAGAGAAGTTAAGGGGCTTGTCCAGGGACCCCAGTTAGCCACAGGCCGACCCCACATTGAGTAAGAATGTAACGCGGGCATAGTCAGGGGAGGGCGCAGAGGACAACGCCAGTGGGACCCCACCTTTCTCTGGCAGGAAAAAATACATATATTTATGTACAAAAATATACACATATTTTTTTAAGCGTCGAGGACACATCCAGTTCAGTGGTCTTCAACCCTGACTGCACAGTAAAACCCCCTGGAAAGCTTTTTCAATTTCCAATACTCCAGCCCCTACCCCAAGCCCAGTGACTCTGGCTTAATTTCCTTCATGTCATAACTTCAACAGCTTCCCAACAATGCCAGCCCTTATTTCCTCACGGCAGGCATGCGATCCTTCTTGCACAAAGATGGAGTGCGCTAACGGGGGAGGGGGAAGAGAGCCCTCCAAAAGTTTAGGGAGGTAAGAGTCCAAGCCCTGAAAGAGGTAGAATGTGTGGGAGAAAGGACAGGCCTCCGAGTAGGGGAGCTGCGTGCTGGAGAGAGCGTCCCTGCGGAGTCTGAGGAGGAGGGACATAGTAGCAGTGCAGCGCAGGCACCAGCTGTGATTATTAAACTCCCACACGGTTGTGCACGTGGCTTCGTGCAGCTGCCGTTTCCTGGGGTAACCAGAGGGGCCTGGCACATTCACAGCCTGGCAGAGCTAGGCAGGATGCAGCCCTGCAGCCATTAATGGGGCTGGTACCGGCCCACAGGGTGAGGAAGTAAGCTTGCCCGCCCCGCACACCCTGCCCTCCCTCCCCAGCGCTGTGGCACCTGTCTGCCACAGACACTTAGTTCAGGTGGGCGCCTCACGGACTATGACATAAGGCAGGTGTTTTTTTAACAGAGGTGAGGGGAAGAAGGAAGAAGCAGGACCCAGAGAAAGGGCTCTAGGGAGGATGGGACCCAGGGCCCGGCTCTGTGGGCAGGGGGCCGCGCCTTAGCAGAGGCCACGGCAGCCTGGCGTGGAGGGGTGAGGGTGTCTGCACAGGGACAGCGTTCAGCTGGGACCCAGACACTGGAAAGGCCAGCAGGTGAGGAGCGAGCACTCCAGGCAGAGGGGCAGCACAGGTCCCACGACAGGAACTTACCTGCCCACTGGTCGGTGTGGCTGGGTGGAAGATGGGCAGATCAGGCGGGTCAGTTTGCACAGTGTGCTCTCCGAGGCCTTCACAGGACTCTCCCTGGCTTCACCCAGATCTCTGCTCAGACGTCACCTCCCTGCCCTGATGCCGTGTCCAGCACACGCCCTCCCACTCCTCGGTCCGGCTTGCTCAACGCTGCTACCTGACATTGCAGCACACACTTCCTCATTTGTTTGTGCTGTCTCCCCTGCCAGAACGGGACTTTGGGGTACACCACTACACCCCAGCGGGGTCCTCAGCCTGACACCTAGAAATCCCTGCATTTCTGATTCAAGAACCTGAGTGGAACCAGCCTTGTGGCTGAGACGGCCCAGGGACCTTCATGCAAAGTTAGAGAATCGATCAGAGGTTCTTTGCAGCTTGGAAAATGGTTTCCCAGGAAAGCTACTGTACCAATTAGAATGACTCTACCTGGAAGGCTTGTCAGGCTCGCTGCAGTGTTGTGAAACGTTAAACAAAGCTCACTCACGCAGCAAGGCGACGGGTGGGGGAGCTGAGAGCCCAGGCCTGGAGGAAGTGGCTGCTGCCTGGAGAGTGCAGTGCGCGCTGGCAGTGTCCTAGGACCCCAGTGAGGCCATTGCTGCGCCATCAGGGGGATACCCCCCAATGAGCTGACCCCACTCCGAAAAACAGGCTGACTTTTCCCCAACGGGGTGGAGGCCTTCAGCAGAGTGTGTTTATAACCCTCTTCCCTCCGAGGGGGCTGAGGAAGCCTGGCCCGAGCCGGGATGGCCACGTGGTTCTAACAGGGGGATTGTGAGTATACAGATGTGAGGCCATGGCCAGTTGTACCCTGTGGGTTGGGATGAGGGCAGCCTCTCATTCCTGCAGGCAGGTGGGACCACACCCTTCCAGACAATGCAGGAACTCACATTCAGAAGGGGGTCTACACTAGTTAAGAGAGCGTCCCTGGCCACCTCTGAAAAAGTAGAGCCGTCCAGCCCTGAGGCCACAGGGAAAGTACAGTAACTAGTTAGTTTATAAACTGGCATCAGTACATTTTTCATTTTGTATTTTCGTAGAAGTTTCTATTGACTTTGGGTTTATTCCAGAATAATGCAATTTGATGGCACATGAAAAACCCAAGGACACTTAGAAAATGATCACAAACTTTCATTGTTGCGCTGGCTACTTACACTGAATTCTTGGCACAGTGCGCCACCCTTCACCCAGGGCTGGGCTCTCCTTGACATCACCAGCTAGTCCCGGAGCATCTAAACCTAAGCCAGTTCTAAGGTCTCTAAAAATCAAGGTCCTTGGCCCCGTGTGCTGGCTCACACCTGTAATCCTAGCACTCTGGGAGAATGAGGCAGGAGGATTGCTTGAGGTCGGGAGTTCGAGACCAGCCTGAGCAAGAGCAAGACCCCGTCTCTACCAAAAAAGATGGAAAAAAACTTCTCCAGGCAACTAAAAATAGAAAAAATTAGCCGGACATAGTGGTGTGTGCCTGTAGTCTCAGCTACTCGGAAGGCTGAGGCAGGAAGCTCACTCTAGCCCAGGAGTTTGAGGTTGCTGTGAGCTAGGCTGACGCCACAGCACTCCAGCCTGGGCAACAGAGTGAGACTCTGTCTCAAAAAAAAAAAAGAAAAAGAAAAAACCTTTATCATTAAAATAAACTAGAATAAAAATCAAGGTCTCTGGAATCTTCAGGACAGAAATTCCAAGCCAGAGTGGGGATGGAGAGGTTAAAAGATGAAAATCTCGGTTAACCTAGTTCTGCTAACTTCATGCTCTGAGTTGGTTCCATGCCTCAGTCTGCTCATCTGCACAGTGGGTGTGTTAACAGGGCCGTTGTAAGGGTTATGGACCATGGTGCAACCACAGGCCGGGGGGCTCACGTGGCACCCTTTGCTTTTTTTTTGGTAACACTTAACAAGTCTCAGGCATTTTTTTGTTTGTTTGTTTTAATTTCTGCCTTTCCTACTTACTACTCGCGTAGGTAAGGATTGAGACTGTCTTACTGATTTACCTTTGACCAGCACCTGTCACAGTTCCTGAGAGATAGCAGGCACTCAAGGCAAGTGCTAAATGAATGAATGAAGTGATGAGAGAATGAATTAATTAACTTTAAAATGAGTGAATGATTTAAACTCTTAGCACAGTGCCATACATAGTAAGCACCCGCATGACAATAATAGCACCATGTATCATCTTCAATACATGTTATTTTATCTTTTGCTTTTAGAGCACAAGGGCCTTTTGAGGGTGCAGCAAGCTTGGTAGGAAAGTTGTTCACTTTAAAGATATTAATAGTTTAACTGGTAGTAATATTGGGAAAGGAAACCTAAAGGTAATTTCACTACAAACAAACAAAAGCACTTTCCTTTGGTCCTTTCCATGTTTCTTCCAGAGAATAGACTGGAAAATTCAGTTCTTAAAAAATGCGGGATCTCTGTCTGTCTGTTGCTAGCTCCGCTGACTTCTTTGGAATACGGCGTCCATGGTGGGCTGTGTTGCGCTCGGCAACCAGCACTTGGAGAGACTGGATTTAAGCCCTTGCTTTCAACCCAAATCCGAGGCTCGTCCTTTTGTAGAACTGCCTAGTATACCAAGTTAGACATCATCTAGCTTGTATGATCGGGAAGGAAGTCGAAAATAGAATTCTGAAATAACAGAACTGATTTTTTTAAACAAGCGTAGCAGTGTTTATGCATCCATCCTGTTGCACCGTCACGTTGGAAAGCCACGTTCTTATCTCAGCGTCGCCTTCAGAACCATTCCCCACCCTCTCAAGGGACCCATATTTTAAAGGCACACGTCATTCTTGTCAGAGAAGCTATCTTCCTAGGACTAAATGATTTTTTGATGTGTTGAAAATCAAATTCACACTAGAAGATTTTTCTGAGATTGAGGAGAGTTTCATGTGCCCTGAACTCTGCAAACGGCTTCTAAAAAGGCACATTGGAGAGAAGAGAGTCCTGGGCCATGTGCAAGAGAGGACATTCACTGGAAATGTGCAAATTCTGGAGCGTTGGCTTAAGGCATTGGTCATCCTTTGGAGGGTGGGCACAAAAAAAGATAAAATCTTTCTCCTTCAGGAACACACAGTGGCAGAAGAGGGATCAACTTGGCAATAACTGCCCGCTTGGGCCAGGGTGCAAATGTGAACGACAGAAGCCTGACAATCTGGTGGGAATACAGAGCAGGGCCGTTGATTCTAACGGGGGTTGGACTTGGTCGGCTTTTTTCTACCGTTTTAAGAGTTACTAACTCCTGGCCGGGCACAGTGGCTCACGCCTGTAATCCTAGCACTCTGGGAGGCCGAGGCGGGCGGATTGTTTGAGCTCAGGAGTTCGAAACCAGCCTGAGCAAGAACGAGACCCCGTCTCTACTAAAAATAGAAAGAAATTAATTGGACAACTAAAAATATATAGAAAAAAAATTAGCCGGGCACGGTGGCACATGCCTGTAGTCCCAGCTACTCGGGAGGCTGAGGCAGGAGGATCGCTTGAGCCCAGGAGTTTGAGGTTGCTGTGAGCTAGGATGACACCACGGCACTCACTCTAGCCCGGGCAACACAGTGAGACTCTGCCTCAAAAAAAAAAAAAGCTAACAATTAGAAACCAGAGACTTTCCAGCAGGAAAGAGCAAATAAAACAACTATTTGTAACCAATCAGCTATTGTCTTTGCCCCACTTCCGCGTTCACCCCAGGTCTGCCATGAGGATCAGGTGTCATATTGAACTTGCAGAAAGCCTTTTGGAAACTGTGTGTGTAAATATTATTTCTGTCACCATATAAGAAGGAAGTTTTAAGAGAAAAAGAAAAGCAGGGTTCTATTCTATCACGGCCCCGGCAAATCATGGCGGGACACCTCCCACACGACCCTGCAACGAGCCTGGTGTCCTGGTGTCCACGCCTCCCCTGCAGACATCCACAGAGCGGGAGGAAGACTCGTGTGCGTGTGTACACTGGGCTCCCCTGACAGAGACACAGGCAACTCCTCTTCCTTGTGGCTTCCTTGTTCCCGGGAGATACTAGTTCAATTAACTCAGCAAATGTTTCTGCAGCACTGCTTACGTGTAGCCTATAAGCTCCGTGAGAGGATGAAAGGGCCGCGCGTGGGTCGGATTGAGGCTTCGCTGTATACCTAGTACCTAGAACACGTCTTTCGGACGCAACATAGGCGGCTCAATAAATATTTGATAGACCGTCAGGCGCGCGGCTAGGGACAAAGGCCATCTGCCATTCCAAGTGCAGCAAAGAGCCGACGGTGTGCCCTGGTCTAAGGTGGGAGCAAAGTTCTGCAGGCGCAGAGGAGGGTGTGATGAAGCCTGCTCCGCCGTTAGGAGGAGGGAAGTGCTGTCGGGGGGTGGCCGTGGAAGCCGGACCTTCCGGGACAGGTGCGATTTTAACTAAGAGGAGAGAGAGAGAAAAGGTGTTCCCGACAGCAGTAAAGACATGCACCAAAGCACACAAAGGAGGAAATGCATAGGGCATTGTTTCCTATGGCCGCTGTACCAAAGCAAAAGTACTACAAACTTAGTGGTTTCAAACAATGCAACTTTATCATCTTACAACTCTGGAGGTCAGAAATCCAGTGGACTCTGCTGGCTTCTGTGCTTCAAGTCTTTCAAAGTCAAAATCAAGGTGTCACCAGGGCTGAGCTCTGGGGCAGAATCCACTTCCAGAGTTCAGTGGTAGGGGGTTGTAGGAAAAAGTCCGTTTCCTTGCTGGTGCTGGCCAGGGGTTGCCCTCAGCGTCTAAAGGCCGCCAGCCCTCCCTGGCTCACAGCCCCCTGCACCTGGACGGCCAGCACCCGCGGGATGCGTCCCCTCCCTTGGTGACTCTCTCCTGCCTCTTTTCTTGTCCTGCCTCTGACTTGTCAGCCCTGCTCTCAACCCTAAGGGCTCTTATGTGGTTATATGGGGCCACCCATCTCCCCACTTTAAGGTCAGTAGCCGTAATTCTACCTGCAAAGTCCCTTTTGCCACACAAGGTGACATACTCACAGGTGTCAGGGATTAGGGTACAGGTATCTTTGGGGGCCATTATTCTGCCACCCACACGTGGTCCGCGTGCTGGAAGAGAAAGCGCAGGGAGTGGAAGGTTTTGCAGGAAGGGAAGGAGCTCAAGGCTATGACGCAAAAGCCTCTGACCTTCTGAAGAGTTGGAACGTGATCGTGCAGCCACTGGGAAAACACTGGAAGACTTAAAGCAAAGCAGTGGCAGACGCTGAGTTTTGGGGGAAAACACAGGTGAAGGATGGATTCGGTGAGTCTTTGGCCTGGTGTCAGCTTTCACGAGTAGCCCGGCCCCCATCTGTGGTCCAACGGATTGCTGGCCTCAGCGACCTAGTCTGCTCGGGCTGCCATGACAATGCCACGGATTGGGTGGAATTTTAAACAACAGGTGTTTATTTTCTCACAGTTTTGGAGGCTAGATGTCCAAGATCAAAGTGCCGGCAAATTCAGTTCCTGGTGAGGGCTCTCTTCCTGGCTTGTAGACAGCCACCTCTGTCCTCACACGGCCTTTTGTCTTCACAGTGGAAAGCGACAGATCTCTGGTGTCTCCTGCTGTTCTTATAAGCACACCAAGCCTGTTAGCTTAGGGTCTCACCTTTATGACCTTATTTATCCTTTATTATAATACCTCTGTATAGGCCCCGTCTCCAAATACAGTCGCCTTGGGAGTCGGGGCTTCCACATAAGAACTTGCGGCAGGGGCGTGTTCTGTCCACAACACTCAGGTTTCTGGACCGCGGCTTCAGGCGGTATGAGCAAGGCCCAAAGGCCATCCTAACCTTTCATGCCTCAAGGGTCTCTGACCATGGTTGCCATTAAATTACATCAGTGCACCGAAGGAAAAAAGTGTGAAGTCTTAGTCCATTTCTTCAATGCTTGCTTCTTGCCTTCCTTTTGATCTAGTCTTATTTTCCTGGTGTGACAGTTTTATGGCTATCAAAGGAAAAATGAAAACATGACTTTTATTGAGAACTAATAGTGTATGCTGGGCATACATTAGTCACAAGAAAATCTTAGTGGGAAATTAGTGGGAAGAAAATCATCCCGCTTATAGCAGCACTTGCCAAGTAATTATCGAAACGGATGTTGTGTTTCATCTCAAATGGCTCCAACCTTCTGCAGGACGAGCATTGAGACCTGGGATGTCAGCACCTGCTGGACTTAACAGAAGATAATTTCCTGAAGGATGAGCAATGGGAATTCCTGGTGGACTGTGTCCAGACTCATGGGATCATCTCATCCTATCTAAAAGACAGAAGTCAGGTGCTTGATTAGCGTGATCACCATGAGCGTCCCCTTTCTAGCAGTTAAAGCCCCTGAATCTTCCACTCTGCAAACTACTCGTATTATCCAGGGGCCCCAGAGAAACAGAAACAATAGGATGTGAAGAGAAGGAGAGAGAGAGAGAAAAGGAGATTTAAGGATTGGCTCACATGATTTGGGGGGTGGGCAAGTCCAAAATCTGCGGGGCTGACGGTCAGGCTAGCGACCCAGGGGAGAGTTGCGTCTAGAGACAGTCTGGAGGCAGAACGCCTCGCCCAGGGAGGCCAGTCTTTTCCTCTCAAGGCCTTCCCCTGATCGGAGGAGGCCCACCCACACCACGGAGAGTCATCCGCTTAATGCAAATCTACCGAGCCCTGTGTTAATCGCGTCTAAACATACGTTCACAGCAACATCTAGACCGGTGTTGGAACAAAGACCTAGGCACCCAGTTGACACGTACCATTAACCACACATCCCCCAGTGAACGTCTTCACTGGCCTACATTCCTCTCCCTGCCAAAATAATAGCTTATTTAGCACGGGTGCTCTTTGATTTATTCTTCGGCAGTCTGGAGACCCCACTGGAGTTGCCCAGCTGGGGCTAGTGCCCTGGACTTGTAAAGCGGAAAAGCTTCCGGGGCCTTCCTGTGCTGAGGCTTGCTCCTCCAGCTCTGCCGCAGCCCCGGCCCGCGCACAGGCCGTTCAGCCGAGTGCTCATTGAATTCTCGCTGAATTTGTCACCCTGGAGCTAAGCTGTCCCAGCAACCATAGCTCACGCCTTGTGTGGGAACTCCCATCAGCAGTCTCCGGCGAGACTTTGTTTTAACTCTGGACTTGTGTCCACTGAGGGTCCAGGCTTGGTTTGTTTTTGGGTTGTCTGTGATATGTCAGGAGAAGAGAAACAATTAGCACCTTTCCCTGGACTTAGTCTGCAGAGCGAAACCCTTCTATGTCTCTGGTTAAGCCCAGCCCCGCCACCCGTTAAGGAAACTATTTCAGTCCTACAGCGGTCATTGTCTGCAAACTCTAAGACTATCTAGTTCATATAGGTAGAGTGAACAGTAAAGAGAAGAAAACGAATACATCAGATGATAACACTTTTTATGATAATTGCTTTATAGAGAGCTGTGAGCACTTATATAAATTTTAAACAGAATTAAAAATTTTCCAAAAGGAAAAAAAAAGTAACTTTAATGCTTCAAACGTTTTGGATCGTCTCAATAAAACATTCTTACTGAGACTGCAGTGCTGAAAGCAAAAAGAATAGTTTAGCCAGAGTTGATTTAATAGCCTTGGCTAACTACATTTGGGTTATAAGAAGGAATGCACCTATATCACCTCTATTAGCAATGTAAAGATATATAGACATATATACACACAGAGAGATTTTTCATACAATATTTTTAATAAAGATCAATCATAAAAAATTAGATCATTTTGAAAATCTGCCTTCTCCTTGATTTAATAATAGTGCAAAAATAATAGTATTAATAGTATAACCTTCTAATTTATGGAACATTTGATTTAGTTCCTCATAGAAAGCTTAATTAATCTGAACTTAAGTTTCCTATATTGGTTTTGCTGGTCTTAAGCTAACATTGCTTTTATATGTTTTAAGATTACAAAAATGTGTTCAACTAAATTGAATTTTAATAACCAGTATGTCCACAAAAGGGATTAATTGTTACAACTGTTTTCCAGAGCAGCTGCACTATTGTATTGTACAACCCCATCACAATGCATGCGTGGCCTGGGGCCTCCACGCCACCTCCAGCACTTCCTGGTGTTATTGTATTCCGGCCGTTGTGAGATGTGCCGTGGTGGCGCACTGCGGCTTTAGCTTGAATTTCCGTGATGCCGACCACCTTTCCATGTGCTAATTTGCCGCCCACATCTCCTGTCCCATGAACTGTCTTTTTATGTCACTGGCCCATTTTCTAATTCGGCTGTTTATTTTGTTACTGTTGTATTTTGAAAGTTCTTTATACATGTGCATGTATCTACGTGTAGATAATATGCTAGTATTTTACCCTTATATACACTAGTTATTTGTCAGATATGTGGTTTGAAAATATTCTCTCCCTGTGTGTAGCTTGACTTTTTTCTTTCCTCTTTCACCAAGGAAAAGTTGTTAATTTTGACAAAATCCAGTTTATCAATTCTCCCCCTTATGGATCATGCCTTTGGGGTCAAGTCTAAGAACACTTTGCCTAGCCCTGGATCCCAAAGATTTTCTCCTATGTTTCTTTTTAAAAGCTTCATAGTTTCACATTTCACATTTAAATCCATGATCCATTTTGAATTAATTTTTATATAAAATATGAGTCTAAAGCTAAGCCTTACTTTTATGCCCATGGAAGTACAATTGTC
>NW_012139191.1:3464366-3469491 GCF_000956105.1 Propithecus coquereli | reverse complement strand
ATGTATAGATATGTGTGTGTGTATTTCACAGCCTACCTAGAGTTAATATTTTACCACTTTAAGTACAATGTGGATGACTTACAACCACATAGGGTCTTTTACACTTCTCACTTTATATTATAATTGTAATGTGTGTTATGTCTTCATATATTAAAAACTCTACCAACATTATAATTTTTGCTTTCATCAGCCACACATATTTTAAAACACCTAAGAAGAGAAAAATAGTCTGTTATATTCGCCGGTATATTTACCATTCTGTTGTTCTTCTTTTACTCCCAAAGTTCTAAATATCCCTCTGGTATCATTTTCCCTCAGCCTGAAGAATTTCCTTTAACATTTCTTTTAGAGCAGGTGCGCTGGTGACAAACTCTCTTAGTTTTCATTTACCTGATAACTCTTTATTTTGTCATCAATCCTGAAGAATATTTTTTACTGGCTATAGAACTCTGAGTTGACAGTTCTTTTCTTTCAGCACTTTAATGATGTTGTTCCACTGTCTTCTGCCCTCCATGGTTTCAAATGAGAAATCTGCAGTCATTTGAACAGTCGTTCTCCTATTTGTAGTTTCATTTTTCTGTGGTTGCTTTCAAGTTGTCTCTTCTTTGGTTTTCACTAATTTTATTATTCCCTGTCTATATATGCTCTTCTTTTATGTTATCCTGTTTGAGGTTTGCTGAGTTTCTTGAGTCTATACAGCTATGTCTTACAAATTTGAGAAGTTTTTGGCCACTATTTATTTAAATATATTTTCTGCCACATAATTTCTCTACTTTTCTTCTGAGACTCCAATGACATAAATGTTAGACTTTTTGGTATTGTCCCAAAGGTCTCTGAAGCATTGCTGCTATGAAATGAACATTTGTGCCCTCCCCAAATTCATATGTTGAAATCCTAACCTCCTAGATAATGGTATTAGGAGGTGGGGCTTTGGGAAGTGATTAGGCGATCAGAATAGAGCCCTCATGAATAGGATTGTCCCTTTTAAAAGAGATTCCAGAGAGCTCTCTTACTCTTTCCACCATCTGAGGATACAATGAGAAGATGGCTGTCAGCAACCCAGGGGAGGGTCCTCACCAGAACCTGACCATGCTAACACCCCGATCTCAGATTTCCAGCCTCCAGGACTGTGAGAAATAAATTTCTATTGTTTATAAGCCACCCAGTCTATGGTACTTTGTTATGGCAGCTCAAACTGACAAAAACAGTTATTCATTTTTTTTTCTAATCTATTTTCTCTGTATTCTTCAGATTGGATCATATCTACTTATCTCTCTTTAGGTTCACTGACTCTCCTCTGTAATCTTCATTCTGCTATTGAGCCCATCCAATAATTCTTTTTTTTAATTTCAGATGATGGTATTTCTCAGTTCTAAACTTTCCATATCACTTTTCTACTTTATTTTTAGAAACAGGGTCTCACTGTCTTGCCCAGTTTGGAGTGCAGAGGCATCTCACTGTGTTGCCCAGGCTGGAGTGCAGAAACTCAATCATAGCTCCTGGGAGCCTTGAGCTCCTGGGCTCAAGCAGTCTACCCTTGTCAGCCTCCTGAGTAGCCTGGAGTACAGGTGTGCACCACCACAACTGGCTAACTTTTTCATTTTTTATAGAGATGGGGGTCTCACTATATTACCCAAGCTGGTCTTGAACTCCTGGCCTCAAGTGATCCTCTCACCTCAGCCTCCCAAAGTGCTAGGATTGCAGCTGTGAGCCACTGTGCCCAGCCTACTTTTATACTTTCTATTTCTCTGCTGAGAATGTCTAATTTTCTACTCATTTCAAGCATGTTTACATTTACTTCATGGTGTATGATTATAATAGCTGCTTTAATGTCTTTGTCAATAATTCCAACATTTGGATAACCGCAGGGTTGACATCTGTTGATTGTTTTCTCTTGAGAATTGGTCCCATTTTCATAGTTTTTTGTATGTTGAGTGAATAGGCATTGTATCCTGGACAGCTTGCATATTATGTTGTGAGACTCTGGGTTGTATTAAAATCTTCTGAAGAATGTTGATTTTTTTAATATTCTTATTATTATTTTAGCAGTCAATCTGGCTATATCCAGACCACAAATTTTGTCTCACCTTTTGTGACAGTGGTTTCAAGGTCAGTTCAATTCTCAAAGTCAGAATTATTTCTACATCCTCCAGGTCCCAGGAGTCCCCTTTCCTATTCTATCCAGAAAAAAAAATTTCTATCAGTGTTTAAGCTACTGACATTGCTGCCATGCAATTCTCTGCAAATGGGGCTCTATTTAGGGTAAAGCAGTGAGAAACAGGAGAGAAAAAAAAAAATAACTCTTTAGAAGACAAGGGCCCCTTTCTCCAGTTCCTCCTGCCTGCCAGAAAGATGCGGGTTCTCTCACAAGTTTAGCTGCCAATGTTGTTTCTCTAATAGATGGTTCCACACTGGAGCCACAACCTGGGACGTGGTCAGGAGAGAAAAATTGAGGGGAAAAATATATGGGGGTTCATCCCACACTCTCTGGCTTACAGAGGCCCCTTTTTCAGGCACTCTGGCCAGAAAAAAAAATGGAGCTTTTCTTCAAGTTCTTGCTGTCCCCACCCACTGCATAGTTCCAAGAGGAGGACCACCCACAGGGCAAAGATAAAAGGTGAGGAAAAAGAAAGATAACTTACCTCCTATAGGTCACTTCTTCAAGTTTTGATTCTTCTCCTGAATTTGCCTACTATTTCTAGTTTTTTGCAGTCATCAGGTAATTGGGGGTTTTTCCTTTTATATTTTGTTGACATGTAATAATCATCCATATTTATGGGATACGGAGTGATATTCCAATAATGTATCTATAGAGTGTAATGATCAAATCAGGGTAATTAACACATCCATCACCTTGAACATTATCAGTTCTTTGCGTTATGAGCATTCAAAATCCTCTCTTCGAGCTTTTGGAAAATATACGCTACATTATTGTTAACCATATTCACGCTACAGTGCCACAGAACACTTGTACTTATTCCTCTCATGTAGCTGTAACTTTGTACTTATTAACCAACCTCTCCTCCTCATCCCTTCACACCCACCTCCCTAACCTCTAATAACCACAAGTCTATTCTCTACTTCTACGGGCTCAATGTTAGCTCCCACATGTGGGTGAGAATATGTGGTATTTATCTTCTTGCGTTTGACTTATTTCACTTAACATTATGTCCTTTAGGCTCATCCATGTTGCTACAAATGACAGGATTTTATTCTTTTTATGGTTGAATAGTATTACATTGTGTATACATACCACATTTTCTTTGTCCATTCATCTGTTGATGGACATTTATTCCATGTCTTGACTATTGTGAACAGAGCTGCATTAAACGTGGAGTGCAGGTGTCTTTTCAATGTACTAATTTCCTTCCCTTGGACAAGTAGTCAGTAGTGGAATTGCAGGATCATACAGTAGTTCATTTTTTAATATTTTGAGAAACTTCCATACTCTTTTCCATAACGGCTGTACTGATTTACATTCCCACCGACAATGTAGAAGAGCTCCGTTTCTCTGCATCCTCACCAGCACTTGTCATTCTTTGTCTTTTTGATGGTAGTGATAGCCATCCTAACTGGGGTGAGATGATAGGTTATTGTGGTTTTGATTTGCATTTTCCTGATGATTAGCAATGTTGAATATTTTTGCATATACTTGTCGACCATTTGAATGTCTTCTTTTGAGAAATGTCTATTTAAATACTTTGCTTTTTTTTTTAATTGGATTACTTGGTTTTTTGTTTCAGTTTTTTGGTTTTTTTGCTGTTGGGTTGTTTGAGTTCTTTGTATATTCTAGATATTAGTCCCTTGTCAGATGAATAGTTTGCAAATATTTTCTCCCATTCTACAGGTTGTCTCTTCACTCTGTTGATTGTCTCCTTTGCTGTGCAGAAGATTTTTAGTTTGATATAGTCCCATTTGTCTATTTTTGGTTTTGTTGCCTATACTTTTGAAGTCTTACCGATAAAATCTTTGTCTGGACCAATGTCCTAAAGCATTTTCCCTATGTTTTCTTCTAGTAGTTTTATAATTTGGGGTCTTATGTTTAAGTCTTTAATCCATTTTGAGTTGATTTTTTTTTTAATGGTGAGAGATGGGAATCTAGTTTCATTCTTCTACATATGGATATCCAGTTTTCCCAGCACCATTTATTGAAGAGGGTTATCCTTTCCCTAATGTATGTTCTTGGTGCCTTTGTTGAACATAAGTTGACTATAAATATGTGGATTTATTTCTGGGTTCTTTATTCTGTTCCATTGGTCTACGTGTCTGATTTTGTACCAATACTGTGCTGTTTGGGTTACTATAGCTTTTTAGTATATTTGAAAGTCAGGTAGTATGATGTCTCCAGCTTTGTTCTTTTTTTCAGTATTGCTTTGGCTATTCTGGGTCTTTCGTGGTTCCACACAAATTTTAAGATTCTTTTTTCTGTTTCTGTGAAGAATGTCATTGGCACTTTGATAGGGATTGCACTGAATCTGTAGATTGCTTTGGGTATTATCAAATAATTGATTTTTGTGTTTTGTCCAGAGTTTTTAGTTGTAATCTGTTATAGAAATAAGCTATACTAGTCTTAATCCATATTGGCCAGCACCAGAATTAGGTGTCTTAGGTCACTTTAGATGAAGCAATACAAATTGTTCCTCAGGAAGCATTACTAGTCTTAATTATTTTTATGTTAACGTCCATCATGTTAATTTCAGATGCTGTATTTTCACTCTTTCTGATGAGGATACCAAGATAACAACTACTTCCTGTTCTGTGGCCAATCTGTCTTGACAAATCATTTTAATATTGTTTTTCCCAAATTCAGGCCCTAAATTTAGAATCATAAAACTTAAGTTGTGCTTTGCACCTAAAAAACCTCGGGGTTTTCTGGACAGCCACCAGTAAGCATGAATGTTGGCTCCTTCATCTTATAAAAGGAGAAATAACAAAAATAATTGAATTTGTTTGGCATTCTCCAGATTTTAATTAAGCAAAACTATCATAAGAGCTTCTGTTTATTAAACCCAGGATATAAAAAAATCCTAACAAATTAAAAGAGAAATTTAGTCTTTCTAGCTTAACTATATATTATAGATGCAAAATATTATCAACATAGCTGTCTTAGTGATGATACACTTGG
>NW_012139191.1:3459159-3462506 GCF_000956105.1 Propithecus coquereli | reverse complement strand
GTGTCATCATAGCTCACTGCAACCTCAAACTCCTGGGCTCAAGAGATCCTCCTGCCTCAGCCTCCCGAGTAGCTGGGACTACAGGCACGCACCACCACCATGCCTGGCTGATTTTTTCTATTTTTAGTAGAGATGGGGCCTCGCTCTTGCTCAGGCTGGTCACAAAAAAGTTTGTCTTTATAAAGTGATCCTATCAGAGGTTACCACCTGCATCAATAATGTCATATAATAAATGACAAAACCAGAGTAGCGTAGCGGAAGCGTTCAGACTGCTCTCCATGTGCCCTATAGCAGGATGGCTCAGCATCCGCCCCCACGCGCATTTCACATCGACCTAACCAACAGCACCCTGCTTCCCAGCACCCCACCTGCTCACCAGGTGTAGGGACTCCATTCCTCTGTTCACAGGTCTTGGCCTAGACCTTGGCCCACTGGCTGGCACACTAAGTGGCCAGCAGGGGCAGCAGGATCAAATATCCCTGCAAGCACCTCCCAGGAAGCAGGTAACTGTCCCCAGGCTCACCTGCCCACCTGGCATTTATGTTATTGGGGAAAAAAAGGGTCAGGAAAAAAAGCGACAGCTTATTGCTGATCATCTTTCAAATTTAACTCCATGTTATAGAGAGCAGGAACAGTTGATGAGACAGGACATCAAGACAGCTGGTATCAGCTAGGCCCGAGCTGGCAAAACCAGGCTGTGGGGCCCATCTGACTCAGATCCCACCGCCCCCCGGACAGCCTTCAGGTCTGGAGGCTACGTGGCTCTGTCCTGCTTCAAATCCATCGGTCCGGCCTTTTTCCCCCAGACATAGGCCTTCCTGCTGCCGTGACCAGCTCCAGGGCCTGCACCCTCACGCACGTCCCCTTGGCTGTGGCCCTGCCAGGGCAAGGAATCAGTCTGAGCTCTCCTTCCCTTCGGCCTTGTCTGGGAATCCCACCTGCCTGGTCCCAGGACTGACTTAATCCAGGGCAGTGCTTGGCCAAAAACATAGCAGGGCAGGACAGGGCAGGCTGCCTCCAAAAAAAAAAAAAAGAGGGGGCCAGGCGCGGTGGCTCATGCCTGTAATCCTAGCTCTCTGGGAGGCCGAGGCGGGTGGATTGTTTGAGCTCAGGAGTTCGAGACCAGCCTGAGCAAGAGTGAGACCCCGTCTCTACTAAAAATAGAAAGAAATTAATTGGACAACTAAAAATACATAGAAAAATTAGCCAGGCATGGTAGCGCATGCCTGTAGTCCCAGCTACTCGGGAGGCTGAGGCAGGAGGATCGCTTGAGCCCAGGAGTGTGAGGTTGCTGTGAGCCAGGATGACGCCACGGCACTCTATCCCGAGCAACACAGTGAGACTCTGTCTCAAAAAAAAAAAAAAGAGAGGGAATTGCAGAAAAGCAAATTATACCCGTTCCTTGATAAAATGCAGGAAATATTGAACTGGCATCAATTTAGATAGAATTTAGATTTGTCAAGGAGAGAAAGGAGATTAAATAAAAGTATGTGCTAGTAAAATAGAAGGAGCCCTATAAAACTTCCTTGCCTAAAGACAAGACCTTTCTGTATGCAAGCTCATAACCTTGGGCAAGCCCCTTAAAGAGTCTCACACCTACGGGCTGTGTATAGGTTCCGTGAGAAACAGGCCTGCCGCACAGTGGCTCTCAGCAAGTGCCACATGAATGAACAATAAATGAATGAACGAGTGTAGGATGGGCTGCGATCCAGGGCCGAAGGTATAACACCACAGGTAAAGATTTGTTTAAATCCTTCATTGCTAACTAAAATCTTAAGATTAGGGCCAGGCACAGTGGCTCATGCCTATAATCCCAGCACTCTGTGAGGCTGAGGCGGGAGAATCACTTGAGGCCAGGAGTTTGAAACAAACCTGGGCAACATAGCAAGACCCCATCTCTACAAAAAAATTTTAAAAATATTAGCCAGGTGTGGTGCGCATGCCTGTAGTCCCAGCTACTCGGGAGGCTGAGGCACAAGAATTGCAGCCAGGAGATTGAGGTTGCAATGAACTGTGATCATGCCACTGTACTCCAGCCCGGGCAAAAGGGTGACAGGGTGGGACTCGCCTCTTAAAAAACAAGGAACAAAACAAAACAAAAAAAACTGCTCTCAGGAAGGCGGCGTAAGTGAGCGCCGTGCAGAAAGCAGCCCTCGCAGTGCAAATGCACTGGCGTCCCTGCGGGCTTGGGTGAAGAGCTAAATTCAGGGATTCCCACGTATTTAGTAAGAGGACTGTTTGCTTTCGATTTTTTCCTTTACATCAGAAAAGAGTCCTGGATCCCCTCACATGATAACATCTACTGCCTGAGAAGATAAACACTGACGAGAAGCCTCCCAAATTTTAAACGAATTTGTGTCTTCTGTTTCACGAGGGTCTCACCACATACTTACGCGAGAACGGGACACGTAGTGCAGGAGTCTTCCCCCGGGACACGCGCACTGCTGAGGGCCCTTGTCGGAGCTCTCTGCACCTCGGGAGTTTGGAAATTCCAGTACGGTGGAAATATCCTGGACTTTGAGTCAGACGGTTGACATTGAGGTTGTTCTCTGGCCCATAAAAGCTGTGTGTGCAAGTTATACAAACTCTCTGTGCCCTGAAGAATAGCTCTGGTAACGTGAGCGGACGCCTGGCACAGAGCAGGCACGGGAAGGTCGGGGTCCTTCCTCTCAGTGTGAGGGTCCCCCGTAAAGTCACAAAGATAAAACTCGGGAGAAGACAATCAGTACAACTTTGAATGTTTATATCAAAATAATTATCAGATAAATCAAGTTTCCTCTATTCCCATCTTTCCCTCGATTAGTTTGGAAGTTATACTTTCTATGCTCTTGCTGGTTTTCTTTAAAACCGGACTAGGCATGCACGACTCACAATGTCCAGGGTTAGTCAGGTCTCTCTTGTCCTCCTGTGTGAAGCAAAGACAGCACGACGAGGACCCCATCACTTCCCGCAGGTCGCATGACGTTTTTTGTTACGTGGCTGACTTGCATAGTAGAGATGTCTAGACTTCTAATATACTGATCACCTGAATAGTGTACATTGTACCCAACAGGTAATTTTTCATCCTGCACCCTCCTCCCACCCTCCCCATTCTGAGTCTCCAGTGTCCACTAAGCCACTCTGCATGACCAGGCATTCCCATTGCGTAGCTCCCACCTGTAAGTGGGAACGTGTGGCATTTGGTTCTTTGTTCCTGCATTGCTTCACTTAAATAATGGCCTCCAGCTCCATGCGAGTTGCTGCCAAAGAGATTTCATTCTTTTGGATACCTGAGTCGTACTCCACAGCATACATGTACCACATTTTCCTTATCCAGTCTTCGGTTGGTAGGCACTTAGGTTGGTTCC
>NW_012139191.1:3458316-3458989 GCF_000956105.1 Propithecus coquereli | reverse complement strand
TTTTTGCTCCATTCAGGTTTTAATTTCAATAGCTTTATTTGTTCATTTGTAGAAGTTCTATTTGATTCCTTTGCAAATCTTTCAGGTCTTTTGTGCCTTTTTCTTCTTTCATGTTATTTATCCTTTCTCTTTATGTCCTTCATCATTTTGAAATAAATATTTCATAGTCCGTAACAAATATTCTTTCACCGGAGGCCTTGGAGGTCTTGTCTCGTGCCGTGAGTACGTGGCTGCTGACACTCCTGCATGGTAGATTGGTTCTGTGTGCACTTTGACATTTTGCATTGTGAGCTCATCTTAACGGAGCTCTCTCTGCAGTCATCCTGTGCAGTGTAATTTAAGGGTGCGTCCCCATAAAGCAATTTGCTTCTGCTACACACCCCAGGGAAATTATCAGCCTAAACCACCTTGGTTAATTGCCTACATGGATGAGTCGGTGGTTGTTAGACTGCAGGTAGAGTAAAGGCAAACCCCACCCCTACCTGAGTCAAGTGAACAGTTATGAATTGTCAATGGAAACTCCTTTCTTCCAACTCATAGCCTGAGACACAGCAGACGTGCTTCCTTGCCACGTCCCCTGGAGAGCAGATTATTTTACTATGGATGAGCACTTCATGAGTCATGACTCTATACAGAAGTTTTCAGTTTGAGCTTTCGGCACGCTCGAGATGTT
>NW_012139191.1:3457435-3458266 GCF_000956105.1 Propithecus coquereli | reverse complement strand
AGTTTGTGCTCAACAAATATATGTTGAATGAATGAAAGAAACTTTAAGCTTCTCCAAATTAACTTCCCTCCCGAGGCTGGAATCCTTTCTGATAGCATCCCAGCAACCCAAACTTTGCCGAAATACTTCTAACAACAGAGCACTCTCGATGGTCTGAGGAGCCTGTTCTACTTATGGCTAGAGCTGATTATTTGTTTGTTCATTTTTTTATTTGGGTCACTCTCCTTCCTACAGCTATTCTACCTGGGTCCCAATTTGTTCTTCTGCAGTAATGTTCTGCTATGGTCTAAATATTTGTGTCCCCCCAAAATTCATGTGTTGAAATTCTGACCACATTAGAAGGTGAGACCTCTGGAGGTGATTAGGTCATGGGGGTGGAGCCCCATGGGAGTTTGTTCTTCCCTTCAACACAGCCAAATCAGGAAGCGGACCCTCACCAAAAACTAGATCCGCTGGCCCCTTGATCTTAGGCTTCCCAGCCTCTAGCACTGTGAGCAATGAATGTCCGTTGTTTATAAGCCACCCGGTTTATGAAATTTTGTTATAGCAGCCCAAACAGACTAAGACGTGCTCCCCAGAGTTACACCTGGTTCTGCATGATAACCTGTAAAAATTCCTCTCCCTTATCTCATAGCAGATTCCTGGAGCTGGGCACAAGCTTGGGTTTAGTCCCAGGACTCTGCACGTTTTAGCATTTCTTCAGCAGACGTGGACGCAGCTGGGTCCTGGGCCAGCAGTGACCCAGCACTCTATTCTCGCAACACGCTCACCCCAAAGATTTCTCTTCTCACTTAAATGTTTCCCATTTCTTAAACCAGCTCTGTGAAATGA
>NW_012139191.1:3456578-3457385 GCF_000956105.1 Propithecus coquereli | reverse complement strand
TTCATTCTTTTGGATACCTGAGTCGTACTCCACAGCATACATGTACCACATTTTCCTTATCCAGTCTTCGGTTGGTAGGCACTTAGGTTGGTTCCGTATCTTCGCAATGGTGAATTGTGTCTCAGCCATTATTTCTTTGATTATTGCCTATATTTCCTCTATTATCTCCCTCTGGGATGTCTGCTAGACAACTGTTGACTCTCTCGTTCTGTCTTCAGTTCTACCTGTTGACCTTGCCTTTATCATCTGTGTGTGTGTGTGTGTGTGTGTGTGTGTGTGTCTTTTTCTCTCTCTCTCTCTCTCTCTTTCTCATCTTCTAAGTAATTTCTTCATATTTAACTTTTATTTCTTTTTTTTGCTCCATTCAGGTTTTAATTTCAATAGTTTTATTTGTTCATTTGTAGAAGTTCTATTTGATTCCTTGGAGAGCAGATTATTTTACTATGGATGAGCACTTCATGAGTCATGACTCTATACAGAAGTTTTCAGTTTGAGCTTTCGGCACGCTCGAGATGTTGCTTCTTTCCCAGCATGGATATTAAAATATAAACCCCCTTTCGTTATCAAGATGAGCAAATCCCCGAGGACAATACCGGCAGCATTTTACTCTGACAGTTCCACTTTTTAGGTCCTGCTTTGTTTTGGCCCTAAGGGTTTCCCTTACTTTCTTACAAGTGCGACCTTGCATTTAGAAGGCTCTGGGTGGTATTTTATCCGGTATTTCTAGTTTTTTGTTATTTTTTTATAGCAGGAGGATTTTCAGTGTATGTGGATTACTTCATTGATAAAAATAGAAATCCTAATCTG
>NW_012139191.1:3441083-3455352 GCF_000956105.1 Propithecus coquereli | reverse complement strand
GTGACCCAGCACTCTATTCTCGCAACACGCTCACCCCAAAGATTTCTCTTCTCACTTAAATGTTTCCCATTTCTTAAACCAGCTCTGTGAAATGAAAGTTTTCATTTCCGGACATGGTCTAACCTGGGCATTGCTTCTGAAGGCTCGTCACGCATATGAAGGAACACCATACTCCAGGTGCGGCCTGTCCGGCACCAACGGTGGCAGGAAGGAGGGGACTCAGTGCCGCCTGAGCTCTTCCAGTGCCTTATGTTGTGTCCCGTTTTTAACTTATTGTCGATTAAGCCTCAGTTCTTTCTCCTAAGCCTAGCACATGCAGTCCGGAAGAAAAGGCAATCAACTAAATGCAGAAATTTATTATTTACTCTTTTAAAATCTGATAGTGGTTTTTGGAAAACGTTCTAATATTTAGATAAATTAAAAATGCTATTGCATTCCGAGCAAATGACAGAGATGAATGACCCAAAAAAAGCCTTTATCTAGACTCAGTGCAGAATGGGTTGGTTGTTGGCTAGAGGCCTGGAAGAGAGAAACACTGGGAGATTGGAGATAAGGAAATGGGAAGAAGCAGCCCGTGAATGGACATAGGGAGTAGGCACGAAGGCTAATGATCCTTAAATCACACATTAATGCCCCTGAGAGAGAGCCACCATGGAAGAGGCACTAAACAACCAAGTAGGCAGAATGACCTGCTCAGTGAACAACAGCCAGCCTCTGTCACCAGCCTTTCTAGCAGGCTCATGAACAAAGTAGCCACAATGGCAAGGGTGGAAGGTAGGCACGAGCCCAACAGCACGGGCTCCTATTCACCAGCTGATCTAACTCCTGCCGCTACGCAATGTCCAGTCTTCCAGCAGCAGAGACTAACCCTGAGCCTCCAATACGCCATCTTGCCCTGAGAAGTCCAGCCAGTCATTTGGTTGCAAATTGATTACGCCGGACCCCTTTCTCCTTGAAAGGAGCAGCAGTGCATCTTCACCGGAAGCAACAAATTTTCTGAGTATGGTTTTGCCTTTCTTGCCTAGGAGGCTCAGCCAGCATCACTCTCTGAGGGCTTATAGAATCTTCGATCCACCAAACAGACATCTTACATAACATTGCGTTGGGCCAAGAGGCCCACTGTACAATGAAAGAAGTGTAGCAGTGGATACCTGAGCATGCAGTCCCTTAGTCCTGTCATTTCATGTGACACATGGAAGCCGCTTACCTAATGCAGGGTTGGAATCACCTCTTGAAGATGCAACCGAGGCATCAGCTTGGAGGTGATAACCTGCAAGGTGGGGGCCCCATCCTCCAGGATGCAGTCTAAAGCCTGCATCAAGGACCATTGTATGAACAAAAGGTGGAAGAGGGAGTGGCCGTGTTCACTGTCACTCCCCGTGATCTACTCGGGAAATCTGCGCTGCTCATGCCCACGCTCCAGGTTCTGTGGGTAGGAGGTCTTGGTTGACAGAGAGAGAAGGCTGCTACCAGGGACACAGTGAGAGTTCCATTGTGGTTTTGGCTTTAAGTTTCTTGTGCTAAGAGATGGACAGACAGGAATGTATTTCCCTCCTAGCAGGGCCCATTGGCCCTGATCACTAGCAGTGAGTAGGCGGGGTTGCTATTCTGAGTGGAGGCAGAGAGAACACACTTGGCAGCTGGGTGATCTGCTGGGTGTCTTCTGCCACACTCCTGCCCAATCTTGACAACAAATGTTCAAGTGCAGTTTGAGATTAACATTTGCAGCCAGCTGTTCAGATCCTTCGGGGCTGAGGGTCAGGTCAGCCACCTAGCCTGGAAGAAGTGCCAGCCAGCCAAGGGTGGGGAATACAGAATGGGTAATAGTGCAGGGAGAAGCTGAGTTCCAGCTGTGGCTTTGAGACCAGCTTTAGCAGTAAAGACTATGGGAGTATAGGGCTCTTCTAAGTTTCCCCAGGGAAAGAGAGCACCAGAAACCTGGAGCATGGTCATTGGATGCAGGTGGCCCCAGCAAAACCTTTGGAGAGGCAGCTTCCTTTGCCAAGGGCAATTCCAGGAGGACTCAGGTATGAGCACTGACAGCGGGTGGGGGAGGGGACCTGTCTATAGTCACACATTCCTCAAGCTGCTCACAGATCTACTTGCTTCATAGAGCGATGTTCTTCCGAAGGTGTGCTAAAACCAGCTAGTACCAGTTTGTGAGAGTTGGTTGTTAGACTTCAGGAATTTTCCAAGTCGGTTGTTAAACCATTGGTAGCTTCAGATAGGCTATGAAGGGAATTTTTACACCAAGGTAATTGGCAAATGCTATATATTAGGATTTTTTTTCTATTTTTCTAAGAGATGATTCAGCAGCACACAACCATGTCTATTTCAATGTATATTTTATCATTAAAAAGGTCGCAGGAATAGAAATAAACTTCTTAAACTTAATAAAGTTTATATACCAAAATCTCATAGCAAACATTAGCGGAGAGATGCTAGAAACACTTTAAAATCAGGGATAAGACGAGGCTTTCCATGGTCACCACTTCTGGTCACCCTGTAAGGAAGGAGAAAGCAACAGGAGGTGTAGGAATTGGGAAGGAAGAGCTAAATCTGCCATTTTCTGTACCTACTAAGAAAAACAAACAGAATCAAGGGACAAACCCCTGGACTAGTGAAAGATTGCCGGCACCGAGCTTACCCTGCAAAACTGCAATAGGGTCGCAACCAGAACATGTCGTCGAAAATCAGATGCCACTAAAAAAGGACTGTTACTCCAAGTATCTGGATATTAATCTAACCAGGAATTCACAGGATCTCTGGGGAAGAAAAAACAACATTAAAACTCTGATAGGGGAAACAGTCTCTCATGCAACAAAAATTGCTACACTCCTACTAAGTGCCACGCATTACATTGAGTCTAAAGACAGATCCATGAGTGAAGTAACAAAAAAATCTCTGCCCTCATGAAGTGAAATGCTAGTGGGAGACAGAAAATAAAAAATAAATGTAATAAGTAAATTCTATAGGGTAGGATAAGAAGGTAAGTTCCATGGGATAAAATAGAGCAGGTTAAGGGAATTCGGTTTTACATGAAAGGGGTTTGCCCAAGTAGGCCTCATAAAGACAGCAAAGACTTGAAAGAAGAAAGGGAATGAGGCGAATGGATACCTGGGAGAAGAGTGTTCTAGGCAGAAGGAACAGCCAGTGCAAAGGTCCTGGGGTGGAAAAGTGCCTGATGTATTCAAGGAGCAGTAAGGAAGCCAGTGTGGGTGAAGCACAGTGAGTGAGCAGCGGCTATGGGAGATGATCGTGGAGGTCCTTGTTAGCTTGCACAAGCAGTGGCGGCTTCTTTCTAAGAGAAATGGGGAGCCCCTGGACAGAGGAAGGCCATGTTCTGACTGACATTGCAAAGGATCGTTGTGGGTAGAGTGTCAGGGAGCAGGGGGAAGATGGGACCCACAGGAGGCTGATGGAAATGTCGAGGAGCTGGAGGCTGGGACCACCAAAGCGGCAGGAGGACGGGGAAAGTGGTCAGACTCTGGATAGATTGTGACAGTCGACACGACAGGATTTCCTGATTGATTAGCTGTGGGGCGTGAGAGAAGGAAGGAGAGTCGGCCAGGAGGACTGTTGGTTCCTTGGCCTGAGCGGCCGGAGCACAGCTGTCACTGAGGTGGGAACAGCCCGCTGGGGAGGGAGAGTCCGGGCTCCCTTTGGACGTGCCGGGCTTGCGTGTCCGCCATCCCGCCAGAGCTCGGGCAGCAAGCGGCATCCAGGTGTCTGGAGTTCGGTGTGAAGTGAAGTGGAGACGAAAACGTGCGAGTCGTGTGCACGTTATTCATACTGACAGCCATGAGCTTGGAGGAGCAGGAGCAGGTGTAGACAGAGAAGAGGTCCCAGGACTGAGACCCAGGCAGGAGAGGACAAATCAGCAAAGGGACCTCAGCAAGGGCAGCTGGAGAGCAGGAGGAATGCTCCAGGCAGGAGAGCCCCAGCAGGGAGGCAGAGGAGGGAGGGTCAGCCGAGTCGTGCACTGCCAACAGGTCCAGGAAGGCGAGGGCTGAGACAACAGGGAGCTGGAAACGTGCCAGCAAATGACTCTAATGTGTGACCAGGAAATTTAACTAAGTGAGGAGCAAGGAGAGGCTGCAGGCCCCCGGGGGAGGGGCAGCAGAGAGGTGCAGGGCCGACGAATCGTGCGCAGGGTCCTGAAGGGTCCAAGGGTTGGCAGGGTTGAGGCACTAGACGGAGGTGAGTGGCAAGGCCAAGAGGTGACGGGCAGAGAGGTGGGGACATCAGGTTGGGATTACGGAGGCGTGGCACTTACTGGTAGTGACAAAGCCCAGAGCAGCACGAGGAAGCTCGGAAGAAGCGTCTGGTCTGGTGGAAGTGTGCTATATCCGCCCTAGCCAAAATGGTAGCCACTAGCCATAAGCACTTGAAATGAAACTAAAAAACCGAATTTTTACGTATTCCTAATCGTAATTCATTTAAATTTAAATAGCCACAAGCGGCTAGTGGCTACCAGATCAGACAGCAAGGTCTAGGGTGTTACGGACCACAAGGGAAGGAGTTGGGGGTCGGTGCAGGGCACCATCACCGGAAGATGGGGACTCGGGGAACCAGGAAGACGCCTGTTGGAGGAATCAACACGTGACCGAAATCATAAAGAAATAAGGCTGGAGTGGGGTGGAGACAGTGACAGCGAGCAGGAGCCAAGGTCACGGGGAAACGAGTGGTCGGCAGACGACCACGCCAACCAGAGGGAGAGGGGGAGGGAGAGACACGGCCTGATGAGAGGAGGTTCAAAGCCGAGGAGTTTAGGGGGGTCTGGAAGGGAGCAGGAGGGACCCCTGCTGCAGCCCCAGGTCCAGCAGAGGGTGTCCCGGAGGGCACAGTGGGAGCGCGCAGGGGTCTGGGCAGGAATGGGACGCGTAGACCATGCAGGGGCTACTGACACACCGTGGGGATCAGGAATGAGGAGAAGCGGAGTCACCTCAATGCTGGGTGACTGATGCAGGCGGGCCAAGGACACGAGGCCAGAATGTGTGTTGAGACTGTGGGATCCAGACTCCCGGGAGCGCCCGCCCCTGCCACCAGAGGCCCGTGGCCTGAGGACAGCCTTCCTCCTTGCAGCTGAGCCGCTCTCGGAGCCTGGTGGACACCTCACCGACAGAGCTGGGGAGCCCAGGAGAGGGACGCTCCCTCCAGGCACGGGGACACCCCACTTCGACATGCAGGGTTCACTCGTGCCCCGTGTTAATGGGTAAGAAGTCAGGAATCCATGAAAAATGCCGTTTAGATGGGGAAACAATAGAATAAAGACGTCATTGTCCCTGCGTTAACCTATAAATGCAATGCAGTCACTGTAAAATTCTAGGTGTGTGTTTTGAGAAACTCAATAAACCTTTGTCTTAATTTATATGGAGGAAGAAAGGTCTATAAAGAGCTAAGTCAACTTTCAAAAAGCCAGGTGTCTGTCAGGGTAAATAGCTGGTTAAAAAAAAGAAGAAGAAGAAGAAGAAACAAAAAATAAAATAAAATAAAAAGCCAGGTGAGGAGACTTGTTCTATGAGATGTTAAGACACACCTGAAAGTTGCTGTAATGAAAAGACTGGGCTATCACCACTGCGTGGAAAGTACATCAGGGAGACGGAATGCACAGCGCAGCGTAAAACCCGTGTCTGGAAGGGTGTAATGTACGGCAAAGGTGGTAACAAAACTCAGTAAGGAAAGAGCACGTTGGTTAGAGATTCTGTTGGGGAAACTATGATATTATCAACCGACATGTAATCGAATCTCTACCTAACGCATAAATAACCGTGAGCTCCGGACGAATCTAGTATCTACGTGAGGAAGGTAAAAAGTGACGTTAACAGAAAATGTAAGAGCATGTCTTTATGACTTACAGATAGGCTCGGATGTCTTAAACAAAACTTCAAATGTACTGAAATATTAATAAATTTGATTCCATGGAAATGAAGGGTTTTAGTTCAGAAAGGTCACCAGGGATAAAGATAATACATGACAGACAGAGAGAAGATTTTGCAACAAATGAAATCAACAAGATATAAAAATCTAGAGCAAGAAACCCTTGCAAACCAACAAGAAAATTCCAGCAAGCCCAACAGTGAAACGAGGTACAAGCCATGTACGGGCGTGCAGGCTGTGAATGGTGGCGTGCTTTGGAAGAAATGCCAGCCATTGTCAGTAGTCAGAGAAATGCAAATTAATACCACGGAAAATCACTTTACGCCTATTAGCCTGGCACAGATCCAACAGCCAGCTGATGCCAAGCATTGGCAGGGGCATGAGGACATGGGAACGGTCCCTGCTGGGGGGAGGGCAGGCTGGCACAATCTGGCCTGGCTCAGCCAAATTAGGCGTCAGCACCCGTAGGACCTGGCACTTCTGATCCCAGGTGCAGAAATGCTCACGCAGCCCCTCATGGAGATGTTTGGGAATATTCGTCACGGCGTTATTTGTAGAACCAGGAGCTGGAGGCAGCCCGTGTCTGCCACTGGGAGAGAGGACAGGTAGAGTGCTGTCCTCTGGGGAAATCGGGAAGTAGCAGGCTTCGTGCAAAGCAACAGATTAGATGCGCACATTAATGCAGATGAATCTTAGGCATACTGCTTATTGGAAAAATAAGAAACAGATTTATGACAATAATTCTGTACCTATTTTTTTAAATGTCTACAAAACAATGATACCCATGTTATAGGAACACATAACAGAATGATGTACATTAAATCAAAGGTTGCGGGAGGAGGGACGAGGGAGATGGCGCAGAGCCCAGGTCAAGGGTCCACGGAGGCAGACCCCCAGGCTTGGTCCCGACACCGTGTGCCACTCAGCAAGTGCCCTGGGCTGAAGGCCACCATGGTAACAACCGCAACTCGCTGAAGAGGGGGAAAGAGAGAATGTACGTAAAGCCGTTAGAGCAGAGCTGGCCCGAAAGCCGCACTGGAAAGGTCTGGCCACCGCTGTTGCTGTTATAAAAAGGAATTAGGGAATAAAACAAGTGAGAGTCCTTGCACAAAGCAGCATCAAAAACGTGCCAAGAAGCGAGGAGTGTGAATAACTCAGCCTGTGAACCTGGTGTCCAAGTGGGAATGAAAGAGAGAGATGGAGATGCAGATGGAGAATGAGGGAGGAGGGAGAGAGAAGGGAGGAGGGAGAGTGAGGGAGGAGGGGGAGGGAGACAGAGAGAGAAGGGAGGAGGGAGATAAGGGAGAAGGGAGGGAGAGAAGGGAGGAGGGAGAGAGAAGGGAGGAGGGAGAGCGAGCGAGGAGGAAGAGCGAGGGAGGAGGGAGGAGGGAGGGAGATAAGGGAGAAGGGAGGGAGAGAAGGGAGGAGGGAGAGAGAGAAGGGAGGAGGGAGGGAGAGAAGGGAGGAGGGAGAGGGAGAAGGGAGGAGGTCCCCTGGGGGAACAGGGGCAGCGGAGGGGAGGCATGCAGGAGGCTGACGTGAGCCAGGCTGCCAGATGCCGACCGTGAGAACAGATGCAGTGCAGTTCCAGGAACTAACACTTAGTCCACTTGCTGCTCTCCAGGAAGAGTCACAAAGGGTCACATCCTCTGGCAGCAGACAATCTGGGTTATGTATGTGACAGAAGCCCAGCAGTAGCCTCCTGTTAGGAGAGCCCAGGAGGACCTGTCTGGGATGTGGAAGTGTGTGCAGTCATACCTAAAAGTGTATTTTCCACAACAATCTTTTATGCTTTGCCAAGGTTGTGAGGACCGAACTCTGATCTTTTTTCTTTCGCCCAAACTCCTTTCTAAGGGGCCGGTGGGTCACGCCTCCAAATGATAAAATCTCACTGGACAGGTTTTGTTAAGCCAATATAATGTGGTTTGCTGCCCAACCTGATTCCGGTACAGCATCACATGAAAGAGAGAAGACCCTTATCTGAACCCAAGCATTTCCTTCCCACTTACTCCGGGCCTTTTAGACAAAGCTTCACTCTTTCAGCTACTTGTCAACTAAAGAATCCCTAAACCCACCTATGACTGCCTTTTCTGGCCAAACCAATGTATTGCCTTCCATGCATTGATTTATGACTTTACGTGTCATTCTTGTCTCGCTGAAATGTATGAAACCAAACTACAACTCAAGCACAGCGAGTCCACTTGCTCAAGGCTTCTTGGACGTGGCTCCAGGTCATGGTCCTCAAACTTGGCTCAGAATAAACCTCTTTAAGTTATTTTAGAGTTTGGATTTTTTCCATCCCCAGTTGCCAGATGTTGTAAGTTCACCTGTGGCAGTTGGTGGGTGTTAGTGGAGGCCGGGCCAGTGTGCCGCCCTTGCAGATGCTGCCGTGCCATTGCTGGTCATTGAAGAGCAAGGCCATCTACAGAAGAGAACGTCCCACACTCTGACAAAGGACCTAAGATGACAAAGAGGCTGAGTCGGCTCTTTCCACATCCTTCCCAAAACACCCCGCTGTCTGCACCTTGTTTTCTGCCCCAGGGAGTTTGCTTTCTTGGGGCTGGGTTGACCACACACACACCCCTGGTGATCAACAAGCTCCAGTGCTCTACGGTTTCAAGATGAGCTGGGCGCAGGAGAGCCCAGCAGAAGGTTGGCAGAAGGAAGAACAGTAGAATCCTGGCGCTCGTTCCCTTGACTTGCTCCTGCAGGGTGGCCGGGGTCACTGTGCCCACTGAGGTAGCCTTCTCTACACGGCCCTCTCCTTCCCAGTCCCTTTGGCCCTAGGGGTGGTAACAGCTACTACACTTCCTGCCTCTTCCTGTTACTGCTCTGAGCCTCGTGGTTTCCCCAGACGTTGATACCTGGCGCTCTGATTAAGCCCTCCTTCGGTTTCCCTGATTTCAGTGTACCACTTCCTTCCTGTTGGGACATGGATTCTGGTGCCCTGTTGCTAAAAGATCCAACCATCTCTGCTTCTATGCCTGGGCCCTGATACAGGCTTGTTTCATGACCTCTTTTTTAAGAAATACCTACAGCCCCATCATTTTCATTGTATATGGTGTGCTAGAGCCTTTCCTCGGTTCTTAGGATTTTTAGAGTCCCCCTTTATTAAGCATTCACTACATTCCAAGTCCTGCACCAAACACTCCTAATGCATTTTCTTATTTAATTCTCACAACTCCGATAAATAGATCCCGTTGCCATCATCATTTTATAGATGAGGACTCAGAGGCTGTTGGCTGAGATCCCACAATCACTAAAGGATCTGCTTACCTGTGGGAAGAACCTTTGATCAAAATCTTTACCGATTTTGCATTACCATTTTGGGGAAAGTTCTGTTGGTGTTAAGTTTCTTCTCAAAACAGCTCAAGGAGCTTGTAGTACTATTTCTAATTTCAGTCTCAACAGTGCCGACTCTGCACTGGCTACTTGCAGCTCTCAGCTGTCAGAGTGTTGAAAATCAGTCTGTGTTGCCCTAAAGTTGTGAGATCATCTGCCTCAGTTGGTGTCATGATTGAACAGCGTTCTCCCAAAACTCACGTCCACCTGCAACCTCAGAATGTGACTTTATTCGGAAACGAGGTCTTTGCAGATGTCCTAGCTTTAGGCTGGGCCCTAAATCCAACGGCTGGTGTCCTTGTACGGGGAGGTGAGGATGCTTAGAGACATGGGGAGGAAGCTCACGTGAAAACGGGGCAGAGGTCAGAGGGAGACTGCCACAAGCCGGGAAACACCTGAGGCCTCTGGAAGCGGGAAGAGGCAAGAAAGGACTCTCCCCAGAACCTTCGGAGGGAGTTCGGCTTTGCCGACATCCCGACCGCAGACTCTGCCCTCCAGGACTGGGAGAGAATATGTTTTTGCTATTTTAAGTCACCAAGTTTATGGTAATTTGTTCCCTAGGGGACTAATACAGTTGGATTAACAACCTGGGGACATGAACCCTGTTTGAAGCATCACAGAAACACTTTATAATTTGAAGCAATCAATCCAAAAGAATGATACAATTAAGGAAAACTTCGGTGATTACCCGGGAAACATATGTGGTTTGTTAAATGATTACTTCTAAAGACTAAGAAAAAGATCAGAGGAGAAAGGAAATTATTTTTACTTTCTGTTCTGTTTAGATTTTCCTTTTGATATCAACATTGTGTTACATCTACTATGTTTTAAAAAGATGATGCCGGGCCAGGCGCGGTGGCTCACGCCTGTAATCCTAGCTCTCTGGGAGGCCGAGGCGGGCGGATTGTTTGAGCTCAGGAGTTCGAGACCAGCCTGAGCAAGAGCGAGACCCCGTCTCTACTAAAAATAGAAAGAAATTAATCAGACAACTAAAAATATATAGAAAAAAGTTAGCCGGGCATGGTGGCGCATGCCTGTAGTCCCAGCTACTCGGGAGGCTGAGGCAGGAGGATCGCTTGAGCCCAGGAGTTTGAGGTTGCTGTGAGCTAGGCTAATGCCACGGCACTCACTCTAGCCAGGGCAACAGAGTGAGACTCTGTCTCAAAAAAAAAAAAAAAAAAAGATGATGCCGATGTCGAAAGCAGACTGGGGTTGTGGGGCCTCACTGGTAGGTCAGGGGCATTTGGTGCACACTTACGGGTTCTGTTCCTGTAAGTCCCTGTTTACTGACATCACAATGTAGTTCATACCCATACGTGGGGTCCTTGCTCCTTCAAGAAAGTTCTTGACCTTCAGTGGATTGACATCATAGCTGTACACAGTTAGGTGGGTGTTTTGGAGTGTGGCATGATTTGCCCCTGCCCTGTAACTTCTATTGCCGTGTTGGGCGGTGGGGGGAGAGAGAGAGGATTGCAAATGCCTTTCTAGCCCCAGCCAGCTTTGCCTAGGTGTGGGGGTCCTATCACCGGGACCTCTGAAGGCGTTAGGAATCTAATAAACCTTAATATAGCTGGTTACTCTTCCCAAAGTTGCTGCCCAGAGTGATTCCTCACCCATCAAGGTGGGTGAGATGGGGCAGATGGCGCCTACAGCCAGGATCCCACAACTCTCCCCAACCACCCCGTGCCAGCCCAAAGGGAACCCGCCTGATTCAGAGCTACAGACACAAGTTGAAGGGCAGTACTTGCCTTAAGGTAGTTAGAGACCCCCAAACCCCATTAGGAACCACTGATGCCCAATTTGAACACAGGACTTTGTAGGCACCATGAGCTGTGCTAAGCCTTTGGGTATATTTTCACAGAATCCTCATGTCACCCCTGTGGGTTCAGTACTAATGTTCTCCGGGCTCTCTTGATGACACTGAGTCTTGCTCAAGGTCATGTGACTGTTAAGCAGAAGAGCTAGGCGGCAGACCCTGCCCTTTTTCCTAGGCACCGGAGCCCAAGACACAAAACCACACAAGCCCCTGGAGATCCTGCCCTTGTGACTTTAAGAACCAAAAACCAAGCCATCCACCAGAAGACGCAGCCAGACCTTCAGCTATTTTCGTCGTTGAGTTGAAGATCCGCAGGGTGCCTTGCTGTCGGAAACCACGACCACAGTTCCACAGCCCAGGTGGGGATGGGGCTGGACCTGGCCCACAATTCCCTAGCCTTGGCCAATTCTCCTGGGTGTTGTTCCCTCGTCCCTGGTCTAGACCCCAGGCAGGCAGCTGCCGAAGGAACTCAAGCAAGGACAGCTAGGGTGAGCTGTCCCGACTGCAATCTTAATCCTCCTCTATAGGAAGAAGGACAACACCCTTCCGTTCCCAGGGCAGGACATTGTGTATGAAGCTCAATGGCCAACCAATCTCACAGCAAATCCTATGGTGATCTTTAAAGTCCAGAAGTTTAAAGCCAACGTCTTGCATAACTTCAAACCCAAGCCAAGAGTTAGACTAATGCTTACCATACCCTTCTGACACCACATTCTGCAGGCAGTGGTGCTTTCCAAAGAAATAAGCGTGTGGCCTGATTAGCGTGGCCATACTTGAGCCATTAAGCATAGATAATAAAACATATAAAACAGTGTCGAACCCTGACTGGTCACAAAGCTAAGTACATTGCATGAATTATCTCATTTAGTGCTCACAACCTTCTGAGGTATTACTTTTATCCCCATTTAAGAACTGAAGAGTCGCCCAAAAATAGGTCTAATACTTTACCCCAAATTACACACCCAGGAAATAAGAAAACTGAGATCTAATCACAAAGCCCAGGATATTACCATTGTCACCTCCCTCGTAGCTGTGGTCATAGATCAAGATGAACTGGAACGCAGACACGTTTCACTAAAATTTCCAAACTATACACTCCTCTTTCTAGAATTCAAAATTAATCCTCTTTTCAGATTCAAGACTTTCCATCCCAAACATTTTATTAACGTGGGATCTATTTTCTCTTGAATTTATGACACACTGATTATTTTTCAGCTGACAATTAAACACCTTTAATAATGTGGCCACAGTGGACAACCTCAGAAATCACGCACCAAGACACACGCGCCACTTGAAATCCTGCTTCACGTTGCGAGGGGAACCGATGGCAAATCCAGCCAAGCCAGCAACTAACGGAAAATTCTATAATGTTCTAATAGGGCGATTTTAAAACAAACTCTGTCGAAAGGACGGCTTGGACAGTGCCTTTTAGACGTTCAAGATAGCTTTGGTTACTGTGCGCCTTGTAGCCAGAATGAGAAACGTTTAAAGACGGTGTTCAGAGTATTTAAACAATGAGCACTCAATGCGCTTATGCAGGCGCATGTCCAGTGAGGCGGTGACATGGTTGCAGGGACTAGGCTGAATTACACCTGTCACATTTGTTAGCGTTTCTCATTCATCCGTTCATAAAACAATTAATGGCGTGAAGGGTAAGACTCACGTTTTTCCCTCCCGGATCTTCGGGCTGAAGGTTTGCTGTGGCCACCCTCACTACCAACAGCTTTCCTGTGCCTGGCTGAACACAGAAAAGGCTTTGTTGTCGGAATTAGCCTCAGGCCTGAGTGCCTTGGGCTCCAGGAGCCACTTCATTGATGGCAGTGCTGTTGCCATAGTTACCAGGCTCCCCTCCACAGTTCGTCTCTGCGCCTCACCACAAAAGCTCAAGGGGAGAAATAAAACTTAAAGTTGAGCCATGTGCTAATCAATTAGGCTGTATCATTAGTTGTTGATGTCAAATATTACGAAGTCATTTTGGAAGAGGGTTGTAAATATGAAAATAGGATTTTGGAAAGCCATCTGTAATTGCTAAACCGTTTGGATTTTTAAAATTGAGCAACAGCTCTCTAGGGAAAATAGGGCGCTTCCCAGGTTACAGACGTGACTTTAAAACACGCTTGTTTCTTGCTTTGTAGTCACACGGTTTCTGTTGGTTTAATTCTTGGATTAAAAACCAGAGTGAGGTCGGGTGAGGTGGCTCATGCCTGTAACCCCAGCACTCTGGGAGGCCGAGGGAGGATCGCTTGAGTTCAGGAGTTCAAGACCAGTCTGAGCAAGATCAAGACCCCGTCTCTACTAAAAAATAGAAAAATTAGCAGGATGTCCTGGCGTGCGCCTGTAGTCCCAGCTGCTCCGGAGGCTGAGGCAGGATCGCTTGAGCCCAGGAGTTTGAGGTTGCCGTGAGCTATGATGACACCACTGCACTTTAGCCTGGGCGACAGAGTGAGACTCTGTCTCAAAAAGAAAAAAAACCAGCGTGACCCTCTGACATCAAAGAATACGTCATCTCAGTTCCAGTATTGAGGAGCCCATGAGCGCCGTGTGGCCTTCCCAATCGCTGCCTCCACAGCTGGGCCTCAGGAAATGGAATTTTTGCCTTTCCACACATGCCTTCCCATTCTGCATTTCAAGTCTTGGTGGGGCTTCCCACCGGGGAATCCCATGACAAGTTACTTCAACAGGAGCAATAAAAATCTCCTTCAAACATGTCTTATTGGTATAATGAAGTAAAAATAATGGTGACCAATTAACAGCCATATTTATGTTTTATAGACATAAATTCCTTTCTGGAGATCAGAATGACTTCAGATGAAGCCCGGCCATGCCATCTCGGGCCGCAAAGGAAAGCAAAGCTTTCAGTGGGTAGCAGCATCGCTTCAGTCGCTCCAGGAGGGGTCTCTCAGAGTCAGCCAGACCCGGCCCCTGCGCCAGCTGTGCGGAGCCCAGCACGTGCGGCGAGAACGGCCAGCTCAGTGTGGGGACCAGGACCTCGACGGTCGTCATACAGGCAAGGCCAACGCACTCCACGTACCCGTGAAACGACACCAGGGCAGTTATTATCTACCTTGGAATTTTAAAAAACCTGCAACAAGGCCAGGCCAAAGAAGAAAACTATGTGCTTGCTTCTGCACAATTAACATGCAGATACGTAGGTATGAAGGAGTTAAGAGCACCAGGTTTGGAGGCAGGAAAATCTGGGGTCCCGTCTCCGCCCTTTGCTGGCCGTGAGAG
>NW_012139191.1:3435763-3438988 GCF_000956105.1 Propithecus coquereli | reverse complement strand
CAAGCACCTCCTGATCTGCTGGCCTTGCTGCACCTCAAATTTCTATTAATACACTGTGTCTTAGAATGCCAGGGAAGCAAACTTTCTTGGGGGAAACAAAGAGTAAAGGACTGAACTTTAGCTGCTAGGACCACAAAATTGCAGGCCAAGTGATCCCAGAAAGGAGTCCTCGGTTACTCACCAACAGAGATGAGTCTTGCATCTTACAAAGCCGTAAGTCCGTGCTAAGGTTTTTCAGTCGACACCTAGTTTCATAAAGTTTTTTTCTTCTATTTGTGTAATATAAAAGTGTCTCAGTTTTTATTCTTACTTTTATCTGAGCAATGATCTTTTTATCTTTTTCACAGGACTTCTTAGTGCCAGCTTCAGTGTAGAGATAGTCACATCTATTCCATCGATTATTCAGCGTAGAGTAGAGCACCTACTCTACGCACTGTTCTAGGGCCGAGGGACACGAGAGTGAACAATATAGGCAAAAACTTCTGATCACGTGGAGTTGATAATCCAGGGCAGACAGACAGTAAGCAAAATAAATCAAAGGTTAGGTAGGGAGTAGCAAGAAAATAAATCAGGAAAGGAGAATAATGAGTGCTGGAAAGACAGGGAGATCCGACTTTTCTATAACAGCTTTGTTGAGATATAGGTCAGATACTACAAAATTCACTCCTTCAAATTGCTCAAGCCTGTGGTTTCCAGTATTATTTAGAGTTGTGTGACCATCACCACCATCTACTTCCGTACATTTCATTACCAACATACCCCCCAAAACAACGTACCCATTAGCAGTCACTCACCATCGTCCCCTCTCCACAGTCCCTGGACATCACCAATTTACTTTCTATCTCTGTGGACATTTCTGAACATTTCTATAAACAGAATCATATAACCTGTAGCCTTCTGTGTCTGGCGTCTTTCACTCAGTATAACGTTTTCCAAGTCCATCCACGTTGTAGCCCAGGTCAACACTTGGTTCCTTTTTGTGGCTGAATAACATTCCACTGTATGCATAGAATCTTGTTTATCCACTCATCTATTAATGAGCATTTGAGTTTTTTCACCTTTTGGCTGTTATAAATAATGCTGCTATGAACATTCAGTACAAGTTTTTGTGAGGACATAAGTTTTCATTTCTCTTGGGTATATACATAGAAAGGAATTACTGGGTCACTTGGTAATTCCATCTTTAACTTTTCGAGGAGGGAGTTCTATTTCAAATCGAGTGGTCAGAGGAGGCTTTACTGGTAAGACGACATTGAGTAGACACCTCCTTTAGGTAAAGGAGATAATCTAAATAAGCCATGTTGGCCAGGCACAGTGGCTCATGCCTGTAATCTCAGCATTCTGGGAGGCTGAGGCAGTAGGATTGCTTGAGGCCAGTTGTTTGAGACCAACCTGGGCAACATAGCAAGACCCTGTCACTACAAAAAAATATATTTTTTAATTAGCCAGGCATGGTGGCACTTGCCTGTAGTCCCAGCTACTTGGGAGACTGAGGTGGGAGGATCGCTTGAGCCCAGAAGTTTGAGGCTGCAGTGAGCTATGAACGTGCCACTACACTGTAGCCTGGGCAACAGAGCAAGACCCTATCTCTGAAAAATACATAAACAAATAAGGCATACATGTGGGTGGAGGGGGAGCGTGCCAGGCAGGGAAAGCAAGTCTAGAGGCAAGAACATGCCTGGCAGGTCTGAGAAACAGTGAAGTACACAGTGTGGCTGGAATCGCGGGAGCAAGGAAGAGCCAACATGCCGGCCTACAGCACTAACCTAAATGTGATTTGAAAGTACCACATTTAAATGGCAATCTATTAACACATTTTTGAGCAAATGGAGCTATGTATTCCAGCTTCCTGAACTTAACTTTTTAACTCAATTTATTTATAACAGTTTCAATAACTGACTGATTTCATCCAGTTGCATCCATGATTTTGTCTTCTGACACGTTTCATAAAGGGATGCACAGAATGTCAGTGTGCAATGATGGTACAACAAAGACTAAATTATTGGGGTGTTTCTGTGTTTGGCGGAGCACAGTGTAGGTCCGTTGCTGCCCCTGCCAGATAGAGGAAATTGTTTTTGTTGTTCTGGTCCGTCACCGCCTACATTTCCCAGCTCTAGCGAAGCAGACATTCAGGAACAGCTTCATGGTCACAGACACCAGCAGGCTGAAGCGGTGGTCCTCTACAGACCGTCTCCGGACCACCGCTTCTTCCTGCACTGGCCAGACAGGAGAACTAAAAGTGAGCAAATGGGCTTCCCCTGGAAGTCTTGCTTGCCGTGACCGTCTCCTTGGTTTTTCCAGGATGGCCCTACAGGGGATATGGGAGTTACAAATAGCGTGTGTGAACTGCCGACAGAAGCTAACTGGGCACAGAAGAGAGGTCAGGGGGGCCTCACTGCGGAACTGGTATCTCACCTAAAACACGAAGGATGAGGGTTCTCTGGGTATGAAGATGAGCAAGAGCATTCCAGGAAAGGGGAAGCAGGGGCAAAGGCTCAGAGGCGAGAGAGAACGTGGGAGGGTTTTTTTGAAAAAGCAATGAATTGTGGCTGCAGCTTAGAGCATGACGGGGAAAGGCAGAGGGGTGAGCGGCTTTGGAAAGCAGAGCCTGCGATGTGGAGCCTTCGGCTTCCTAGCCTTAGAGGCTTTTACGAGTCTACTCTGAGATTCCTTATGAAAAAGTTCCCACTTAAAAACAGCCTCGATGATCAATCTCGATTCTTGCTGCACTTTATGCAAATAATCAGGCCAAAGATAATAAGTCTAAGACTTATTTTGCAAATAAATTGGTTCTACTGTGATTTATCTTTGGTAGACATGGGGGACTAGAAAGAGAAAAATTATGTTTCAGAAGAAAACGTTAGCACATCTGTTATTAGATTCTAGCCCTGACTTTTTATTTTTTATTTGCCTACAATTTGGGCTGAATTCTGAATTCTTTTCTGGCTATACGTCTCCAAATTAATGTTTCCAATTTTTCTTCCATTTTTCTAGCTTGAAATCACTAGAAATTAAAACTGTGCTTTTCTTGACGTCCTGCAGGCTGAAACTAGACAACTTGATATAAACTTTGGGGGCAATCATGGCTGATGTACAGACTGCACAGAAAGTGCATTGGAACACCTAATGCAAACTGCAAACCAGGAAAAATCTGTCAGATTGCCACTATTAGCCCTCACTTCATCTGGACATGCTTTGAGCCCAACATCTAAAAATCTTCTCCAC
>NW_012139191.1:3431074-3432238 GCF_000956105.1 Propithecus coquereli | reverse complement strand
CCACGGCACTTTAGCCCGGGCAACAGGGTGAGACTCTGTCTCAAAAAAATAAAAAAAGAGGTTTATTCTGAACAAAACATGTATGACTACAACCTGGAGAGCCACACCCAAGAAGCCTTGAGTAAGTGGTCCTGAGGCATTACGGTTTGGTTTTATACATTTTAAGGAGACAGGAGTTGCAGGTAAAAACATAAATCAATACATGGAAGGCATGCATTGGTTTGGCCCAAAAAAGGCAGGACATCTTGAAGCAGGGTCTTAGAGGTTGGTTATAGGTGGATTCAAAGATGCTGTGATTTACAATTGGTTAAAGAAATAAGGCTTTGTCTAAAGGCTTTGAATGATTTAAGCTAAGATAAGGAAGTCTGTAAATCAGAGCAAGCCACAATAAGCAAATTGATGGTCCGCAGGTGTGATTCACCCTTTGCCCTGCATGGCTTTAGGTCCTGTTAATAATTTAGTATCTTATTGTCACAAAGAGTCTGTTTTGTCCGTCTCACGACCTCTGTTTCAACAAACATTAATGCTGGTCAATTGCTGTATCTACACTCCAAAAGTGAGTTTAGATACACGGCCAGGATCTCAGTTTGAAGATTTTTCTGGGGTCCTCTTGGCCAAGAGGGAGTCTGTTCAGTCAGCGAGGGGGCTTAAATTATAACAATATTCTGTAATGAAAGTTATGTGAATGGTCTCTCTCTCTCTCTCTCTCTCTCTCTCTCTCTCTCTCTCAGTATCTTGGTTTACCAAGGGTAACTGAAACCTTAGAAAGCAAAACAGCAGATGAGGGGACTATAATATTATACTGAAAAGTGGGATAAGAACATTATCGATCTGATGCCTGTACATTTACGTTTTGAAAATAACTTTTAGCCGGGAGTCATAATCAAACTATTTAACAACTTCGTGTCATGGGGCCAAACGGTGGGAATGGATGGTGGCCAAGCCACTGGAACAGGGTCCAGAGGCCCCCTGTGGAGATGGGTGCTAATCCTCTCATTGCTGGGTCATAAGATGATGGAGACGACAGCGTCCCAGGGAGGAGCCAGGGCAACCTGAAACTTTCCTGCCAAAACACAAGTATTTCAGTATTTTGTTAATCAATATGGACAGGCCAGGGCATTCCAGCTGCCCATCAGCCCTGTCCCCGGCCCACTCTGCCTTAGC
>NW_012139191.1:3428307-3431024 GCF_000956105.1 Propithecus coquereli | reverse complement strand
GGCGTGCGCCTATAGTCCCAGCTGCTCCGGAGGCTGAGGCAGGATCGCTTGAGCCCAGGAGTTTGAGGTTGCCGTGAGCTATGATGACACCACTGCACTTTAGCCTGGGCGACAGAGTGAGACTCTGTCTCAAAAAGAAAAAAAACCAGCGTGACCCTCTGACATCAAAGAATATGTCATCTCAGTTCCAGTATTGAGGAGCCCATGAGCGCCGTGTGGCCTTCCCAATCGCTGCCTCCACAGCTGGGCCTCAGGAAATGGAATTTTTGCCTTTCCACACATGCCTTCCCATTCTGCATTTCAAGTCTTGGTGGGGCTTCCCACCGGGGAATCCCATGACAAGTTACTTCAACAGGAGCAATAAAAATCTCCTTCAAACATGTCTTATTGGTATAATGAAGTAAAAATAATGGTGACCAATTAACAGCCATATTTATGTTTTATAGACATAAATTCCTTTCTGGAGATCAGAATGACTTCAGATGAAGCCCGGCCATGCCATCTCGGGCCGCAAAGGAAAGCAAAGCTTTCAGTGGGTAGCAGCATCGCTTCAGTCGCTCCAGGAGGGGTCTCTCAGAGTCAGCAAGACCCGGCCCCTGCGCCAGCTGTGCGGAGCCCAGCACGTGCGGCGAGAACGGCCAGCTCAGTGTGGGGACCAGGACCTCGACGGTCGTCATACAGGCAAGGCCAACGCACTCCACGTACCCGTGAAACGACACCAGGGCAGTTATTATCTACCTTGGAATTTTAAAAAACCTGCAACAAGGCCAGGCCAAAGAAGAAAACTATGTGCTTGCTTCTGCACAATTAACATGCAGATACGTAGGTATGAAGGAGTTAAGAGCACCAGGTTTGGAGGCAGGAAAATCTGGGGTCCCGTCTCCGCCCTTTGCTGGCCGTGAGAGCTCCAGTGAGCCGCGTGGTGCTTCTGAGTGTCTGTCTGCACCAACGGCGTGACTTCATGAGATACCGTAGGGGAGGAGCTTGACACACGGTGGGACAGAGGGGACATTCAATAAGTGGTAGTTATTATAATAATAATGAGAAGGGAGGAAGAAGGCAGTGTGGGGGGGAAGGAGAAAGAGAAAGAAGGAGAGAAGGAAGAGGAGGAAGAGGAGGAGGAGGAGGAGGGGAGGGGAAGAAGGAGAATGGTGGTGGGATTATTTACAACATTCCCAACAGCCCGTCGTGTATAAAAAGGGAAAGAGAATAGAGTCCTGGGCTTCAGACCTGAAGTGACCTGGGTTCAAATCCCGCCCCAACATGTAGATATTCCTGACTGCTGCAAAATCTCTGTGAGTTCCGGAATTTACCATTTGGCCTTCCCCTCAGACCAAATTCACATTTTTGCTTATGGTTTGCATAAAGAGCAGAATCCACCCCAACCACCTCTCACAAACAGGAATATGACGTTGGAGACCAAACTAAACTCCTGCACGAGGCAGCTTGGGAAGCTGTGTCTCACCTTCCTACTTTCTCTTCCTGTCTCTGCAGAGTGGTCATTCCGTCCCTGCGTCCACTCTCCTGAGCACGGCCAAGAGGCTGTCACTCAGAATTACTCAGGGCCACCTCACCACCCTCCTCATAATTGATGGCCCCTCCAAGTGTCGCCAAGCAACGAGATGCAATAAAATCAGGCATTCACTGGGCTTCAAGCCACAGGAAATGTCTGAGGTCATCACTGCCATTTGCAGCATTTGAGGCTTCAGAGCTGGGCCTGGGAGGCAGGGAGAAAAGATTGCCAAAGAACAAGGGTTCGGGAAACAATGCTGCCCTGGTTTTTTAATCTTTTGCTGAGATATTTCCCCAAAATATTCTAAACTAAGAGCCAAGGCTATTTCTCTGATTACCAGAGCAGGGTAGCTGTGCCATTTTAGGAATCTGGAAAGACAGATCCAACTGTGTGTGTGTGTGTGTGTGTGTGTGTGTGTGTGTGTGTGTGTGTTAGTGTGTGTGTGTGTGTGTGTGTGTGTGTGTGTGTGAGAGAGGAAGAGGGAGAGAGGGGGGGAGAGGGAGAGAGAGCCGAGCATTTGAAATACGATTTACGGATTGTTAGAGACCAACCCTCACTTTTCACACCTATCAAACACTTTATTCAATAAAGACACCTACTGACCAGAGCGACAAAGCACTGCGTGCACTCACTGCCACCAGCGTGACAACCTGCACAGGGCTGAAGGCATGCAGAGTAACGGCACCTGGCTCAAATTCTAATGCGGAGCTCATGGTTTGGTGTAATCGTTTTACAGTATGACTTAAATAAATAACATTTAAGCGCCTATGTATGTTACAGCCACTACAGCACCAGTCACGCTGGTGTCTTCCAGCATCCCTGCAATATCTTACGGCCTTGCTTGTCCTGTCTGGCCGTAATCTTTGCCTTTCAATCCTAACTCCTCCACGCTTGGTCACCCCAAGGACAGGGAACCTCTTCCTAGACAGCCTCCTGCCCATTTCAGCAGTACCCCCAAATACCTTTGTCTTCCCAAAACAAGCCATGTCAGGACCATCTTGGTTCCCAGGATCTAAGATCTAGTGCTATTTACCCTCCAGGTGTATTAACCGTGTCTTGTTTCCCGTTTTCCGATGCTGTGACATCTGGGGCCTCACTGCCCCGGCCACCGTTATCCATTTCCTAGAGCTCGGGAACAGCGTGCCTGAGAGCGTGTTTTTCAGTGGACCCAGCCATCCGTAACCCTTGCTCCCCAACCACCTCC
>NW_012139191.1:3425245-3426957 GCF_000956105.1 Propithecus coquereli | reverse complement strand
TCCTGCAGACTGAAACTAGACAACTTGATATAAACTTTGGGGGCAATCATGGCTGATGTACAGACTGCACAGAAAGTGCATTGGAACACCTAATGCAAACTGCAAACCAGGAAAAATCTGTCAGATTGCCACTATTAGCCCTCACTTCATCTGGACATGCTTTGAGCCCAACATCTAAAAATCTTCTCCACTGGCTGCTGAGTTTATAGTTTGTTCTAATCATTAACCTTTGTTTTTCTTTTGTTTCCACATAAATGCCTCTTATTAAATATCTGATTGCTCAAATCGTATTATATAAAGGCCAGACTTTTGGTAGAAGGCCATCTGCAACACCACTTCCTGAAATGATACCTATTCCCAGGACTGTGAAACTGGTTCCAATGGCTTGTAAGACAGTCCACTAATTCAATTTCTGGACTGTGAAACTTCTTGGGGAAGTTTCAGACCAGGAAATGTTGGGACTCAGAAAACAATATCCCAAAATTAAGGCCTTAGAAACAACCTCAGAGCAAAAGTTTTTCTCTGACCATCTCTCCTACCTTCCTGTCTCTCAGACTCATTCTCCCCTGAGGCCAGTCATAGAAACCACAACACCTTTTTCCCCAAAGCCTGCCACAAAACCTAAAAATATCACGCTAACCTTCTGTGTAAAAACTGGCCCTAAAGAAATTATCAGACCTACCTCATTTGATTGTAGGTCGCAAAACCCCGATTCCAAAAAGGGTGCTGCCCCACACCCAGAAGGAAGAAATGCTGCCCAGAGGGGCCAAGAAGAATCTAGACAGACAGGCCTTGCTGGGTTTCCCCACTCAGTCTATTAGCATGAGATCAGACCCTTTTTCCCAATCACATTTCTACACAGCTGTCCGTACTTTGTTGAACCTAAGCATAAAAATAGACAATTTCCCTGTATCATTGGGTCGGCATCCTAAAGGCTCGCATGTCATGTAAAACCATAATCAAATACCTCTTTGTCAGTGATTTTCAGAGAACCTTCAGGGCGAACGAGAAGTTTTCCCTCGGCCCCAACAGTGTCCACAAAGGAAGTACTCATATATGACAATGATAACAATCTAACCATGTCTACCATCTGTGATCGTTTCTTTTTGGGTGTGTGTGATCAAAGGAAGAACCGGTGGTTCAACAAACTGCCGTAGTAGGAACCGTATGTTCCGTCTGGAAGCCCCCTGCTCTCCTTTCCCTGCTCAACGTCTCCGTCTCCTTGGTGTCATGATTTTCGTCACATACACCCGCACAAACCCATGCTCACACACACGCATGCACACGCCACAAAGCCTGTCGGTTCATCTTCATGTCCTGGCATTTTCAGTATGAAGACTGCTATTGCTTTTGCCCCCAAGCTGTACAAGTTCTTTCAATTCAAAAATACAATCTTATCAAGAAAAAAAAATGGCTGGACTGAATAGGAATCACTATAACTTGTCATTAAAGGATTTAAAATCAAGGATTTAAATCCCAAGGCACTTGCCATTTTTTCTGCCCTGAAAAGCTGCACTTCTTTGTGTTAAATTGATATGACATGCGAGACTCATAGCGGTCACCTCCTTCCCTCCATCTGCAGATTCAAAGAGAGACCAAGATTCAAACCTCAAGCATTAAGTTTGTTTTTCACTTTTACAACCTGCTTTTTCTTTACTTCCTACAATTTTAAGTCAATTGTCCCTTAGGGAAAGAATCTCTCTGCCACAAAA
>NW_012139191.1:3412269-3414470 GCF_000956105.1 Propithecus coquereli | reverse complement strand
TAATTATATAAATTTCCATTTTACTATACTCTTTTACCTGATTTTTAGCAAAGAGAGAAATGTTTTTAAAGTTCAATGATTTGGAACAAAATAACCTAATTCTATTCAAAATGCCTCTTTTTGTTACTAGGGTAACAAGAAAAGAGCTGTCTTCTAGAGTTCGTGAGAGCCACACGACTCCTGCAACCGTAGAATACATTCCCAGATGACACAAACAGGCAGGGGGAAAAGTTGATGGCCGCTCCAAGTTGAATTGCCACAGTCATTATAAAACAGGGACACAGCACGGCGGGGAGACAATACAGAAGCAACGCTTGCTGCAGGAAAAACACGAGGAAGAGCACACATGCAAAATCTTACAAGAAAGAAAAGACAGCTGTGGTGAGCTGAGGTGGGGCAGGTGCGCGGAGAAACGCCGTCAACCTACCTCGTGTGCACGTCACTGGGGCTGGACCAGCTGTTGGTGAGCACACGCTCCCGGCCATCCGGTGGCAAAATCACAGTCCCCGGCTCCGCAGCCACGGCTACAAATCAGTCAACACGGGAGAAACAGAGCAGCCACTCCCTTCAGCTCAGAGATGTGTAAAGGGCACCAGGCTGCAAATGTCCCTGTCCTCACCATCGTCCCTACACAAGTGGGCGGTGGAGTCACAGGCAGATAAGGCTTCCACGATGATGGGCACAGCCACGCGTACAGTACAAAACACGGTGTGACTAGACGATCAGAGCGGTTTGAAAATGTGGACCGAATAATCAGTGCAACAGAAAACATCCATCCCGACGAGGACAGGAAAGTACCGCCGAGGAGTCAGCCTTGGCAGCAGACAGACTGAGTTCAGGCGTACACGAGCAGAGACTGTGAATAACGAAACCACGCTCCTCGGGACAAGATCTTTTTCTATTAATCTTTATTTATATGATTGTTCTCTGGAAAGCACTTCATTTTCAAAGCTAATTTTGAGACAAGTAGCATAAGGCACATACAAAGAAATGCTTTTATTGTATCACAAAGAGAAGTTCCACACCTTGAAACCGTGTTTTTCGGAGTATTAATAAGAAGGTCTAGTCATGCAAAGCAAAAAAAAAAAAAACTTAGCAAAGGCCAAGAATGTCAGTGTCAGGCACATGGAGGTATGCACATGCTATGTTCACATTTCGTTTCATATTGCTGTGATTAAGGAGCTGTATCCATGTACATCTAACCATGTCAGATAGAGTAAGTCCTCGGTGAACCCCGAATGTACTGAGAGAGCTGTGCTAGCTTCAGGCCAAAGTATTTCGTAGAGTTTGGTTTGTGGGGAGACATTTGAAATGTTGCTTCACGGCTTGGGTTTTCTAGAAGAAAGGGGAAATGTTAGGAAAAGACTGTTAAAGAGAGACAGAGAATGTTTACCTCAATCTTCACTGTTTAAATAATAAGGCAAGTATTGCCTTTTGTTCTATAAACCACTAGACATCATTTGTTCCCCCATGCAAGGAAAGGAAAATAAAGTTTTCTCGTGGAAAACCAAGCCAGATGTATATCCCTTCTCTGTACTGACACGTATCACACGCCATACGGGGGTCAACATCTCCGATTATAATTTCCCACTGCATTTTCATGGAAAGTAGAGAGGCTGAATTTACAGCTTAGTCCTGGAGGAGGAAATCTCAACGGTCCTTGGCTAGACTAGAGGACAGCACTAAGTGGCAATCTTCGGGGACGTAAAATCCAGACTCTCATATTGTACATTATTTGTTATGGGACTTAACCATCAGTTCTGATTCTGACTCTAATTCCAAACATGGGAAATGAGAATTCTTCCATAGTTCCATTCATTGCCATGTTCTGCCTAAAATCGTTTTCTCATATAAAATGCACAGACTATCCACAAGCTATGAGATGGGTTTGTCTTTGGAAGCCAAATGGTTTGCAGAATGCCTGGTTGCATCTCCACGTAGCATATTAAAGAAGGTTGCTGAATCTCTCCAGGGGTCAGGGGTGGGATTTAGGGGCTGCCTGGTTCACTCCTTCACTGTCAGGCTTTTTGGCCTCACAGTGGACTATTATGGACTGGATTCCAAACTAGAACCATCAGAGAAATAGGCACAATGTGCTAGGCACAGCTGTACTTTGCTTTTTTTTTTTTTTTTTTTTTGGAATTGGCATGTAAAGAGCCGTCTGTCCACATTAAGGATTCTCTTTCAGCTGTGCCATTTCA
>NW_012139191.1:3407994-3412219 GCF_000956105.1 Propithecus coquereli | reverse complement strand
AAACACAAGTATTTCAGTATTTTGTTAATCAATATGGACAGGCCAGGGCATTCCAGCTGCCCATCAGCCCTGTCCCCGGCCCACTCTGCCTTAGCGGGTGCCATGATGAACTCTGCTGGCCGCCACTCTCCTGTGCCACACCACGTGGAGGGGATGAATTGCTATGAAATTCTAAAGAGCCCTAGGTCCCCTCAAAGTTCTTTCTCTCCAAAAGATTCCTGCAGCTCAAGAAAAAACCTCAACAGCCTGTGGATTTTGCAGAAGTGTTGCTTATTGTGAGTCAACGACACATAAAGAGCTCAATAATTCGGCTAAATTTTTACAAGGCGACAGTAATTATTTTAATAGCAAAATGTTGATACCATGGAAAATGCAGTTGGATTTTTTAAAATTCAGCTAATGCGCTCTTATTTTTAACAGTAATGCTGGTCAGCATCCCAGAGCTATAGACTGACTCTTAGACTTTATTGTAGCGGGATCTGACCGACTTCAATGGCCAGGAAGGCACTCGCGATGCCACAGAGGCTCTCAGGAGAATGTAAGGATTCTCCCACCAATCAAATCAACTTAGCTGTTTGGATAAGCAGCCCACAGTAATAGGAACAAGTCATCCCGGTCTTTGGAGTCAAACAGAGGGTCTGAATCCTAGTTCTACATCTTACTAGCTATGTGCTCCTAGGCAGGCTACTTAACTTCCCTGAGCCTCTATTTCTCCAGTTAGAAACAAAATTCTATAAAAATAACACATATGGCATATGGTTGTTGGAAGGGCTAAATAGGACAGTATATGAAAAAATCTTTTAAAGGGTATCTGGCAATTAGTAAACATACACTAAATAGTCATTCCCTTTTCCCACCAAGGTGTTCCCTTCACCCTTAGGCTCAAGGCACCGCGCTCTGGGGCACAAAAATGAATGGGATGTGGATTTTGTCCTCAAAATCCGACAATCTCAATTTACTACTTGGTATTTACTCAAAAGACATAAAAACATCCATGCACAAAAATACTTGTCCACAAATGTTTGTGACAGCTTTATTCAAAATATCCCCAAACTGTAAATGACTCAAATGTCCATCAATAGCACTATGAATAAACACGCCCTGGTGAGGCCACATTCAGCCACAGACAGGAACAAACTATTAATACTTCTCAGGAATTCACCCCACATGGGGAACCAAGGAGAGGTATGTCCAGGGGCCACTCAGCACGCCCAGCCAGTCTTCTCCCGCCTAAATGTTTCACAGAGAAGCTCCCTGAACCGTGGAAATCCTACTTTGAACCACCCTGAAACACCATCAAGGTGTATTTTTAGTGGAGTCGATCTAATATTATTTCAAGGTTTAAATCTCTTTATGAATCAAGTTAAAGGCTGGAGAAAAACATCTCTACTCCTTAGAGAAAAATAAAACCAGGTTGCATTCTCTCCACTTTATTTTTACTGAGTCTAAGTAGAAATTAGTCTATGAATGTGATGTTTTTAATATAAGCTTTGTTTTTCTCTCTAGACAACTTTTGTTTCTTCCCAAGGGTAGACAAACAAATGTTTTTTTAAAAGACTGCAGAGAATATGACCTGCTACAGAACAAACTAAAATTCGCGTCCTAGGACTAAGATGTATTTCAGCTCATTAAGCAATCCCCAGCTAGAAGGCAGAAGGAGCCATTCCCGCGGCTGAAAACACCCTGAGGGGCTGGCTGCGACATGGGCACGTCACTGGTGGCAGGTGACAGCTAAGCACCAAATGAGATCTGAGTGCGTCCTTCAGCATCCGTGGGCAGGATGTACCCAAGGACAGCCAGACTGGAAAAGGCAGATGGCAGTTTTACTTTTTGCTCCCTGCAACCTAAGACTGCGGATGTGAGGCCGCCGGCCAGTTTCGAGAGCTCTGTGGGCTGACTGCGGTTCAATTCCCTCTATGACTGCAGCGCATGGCGGCCGCAGCGGGCAACCCAAAGAGCTGCAAGAGGAAGTTAATGGAATTGCCCTCTGATGGTTCAACTAAGGAAACAAAGTATGTGGTTCACAGGCAAAAGCACAAGTCATCTTGCTCCAGCGAGTCTAAAGACAGAATGCACAGACCCGAGGAGACCCAGGACGGAGGTGCTCCGAGGGGCCCGCTGCCCAGCCAGGCACCGTGGGGGGATGGGGTTGTGGCCAAGGATGGGGAGGGAAGGGCTTGTGGGGGAGGCTGTTCCCAGATTTGGAGAGGGACACAGGTACATCTCAGCTCCAGCTCGGCCATTTCCAGAGAACTGAATGCCCCGTGCCTGTTTCCTCATCTGTCAAATAAGGATGGTGTCCACCTCAGCGGGTCACCGTAGCAATTACATGGAGCCCTTAATACAGAGCACGACTCATGGCAAGCTCTCAATCACTGTCAGGGAATAAAAATAGTATGGAAGGCCACAACCTGATTTTAATCCTAGAGCGTGGGCTTGATTCACGGGAGCGCGCCGGGGAGCAGGCTTCACTCTCAAGCACTGAGCCGAGCTGAGCCCGCAGGACGCCGGGCTGGCAGAGTCCTGGGAGTGAAGCCGCCACCCCACGCCCCTCTGTGCTACTCACACCCGCCTGGCTGAGCCCTCCCCACCTTGAATCCTCCGCACCCGAGAACGCTACTGCATCTTTGAACAACCCCTCAATTTCCAGTTTAGAAGTCAACTTGACGCACTGATAAATTTTAAAGATTTCTCAACTCAGTTTTCTACTTCCAAGAAAGTCCTTCCACAACAGAGTAGTAAAAAGGCCGAGTACGCTAGACAAGTATGAAAGGCGTGCCTCTGTTAGGGTCATGGATAGATTCCCAGTATCTGACACATGCTCTATTAGGACTCAAAGCCTTGCAGCGGGGAAGGGTAATCGTCCCCTCGCCCAACCACGTTTCTGCTCATACTTTTGCGGTGATAGAGCCATTCATGCACTAACGGAAGGTGCTGTATCTTTACCAAAACTGTCAATATGCAATAGTCCTCCACTGAGCTCAGACTCCTTTTGCATAATGCAAGGGCGTGAAATTCAAACAATCAATGCACATTTCGCCCAAAATAAGTTATCTTGGATAAAAGCATTATAAATGAGACACTAATTGATTCACCACTTGGTGTGGAGAGATTTTTGTTTTTCTTCCACCTGGTTGACAAATACCTTATTCTCACCTTCTAATTTCATTTTCAATTTACCCAAACTTGGACAGGTGGCCAGGGGCCTCGGGGGGCAGCGACACCACATCAAGAAGCTTGTCCTTTGTCCCCACCCAGTGGTCACACTCTACTATTACAATGCGCCAGGGCCACTTTACACCGCGCTCCAAGTGCTTGCATAGCTTTAAGAGTGAATTGCGTTTGAAAGAAAACACTTGCAAATATTCCCCAAGAACCTTTGCAGGCGCTCCATTTCATTCTCTTCCTATACCTCTCACACTTAATTGAGAACACTAAGAACTCAGTGACAACCGCAGTCCTTGTACCAAAGGAACATTTTCATCCAAAGAAATGGAAATTAAACCCTGGAGGGAAAACAAGGAGTGTGGACGAAGGAGCGTGTGTTGTTCGGTGGCCAGAAAAAATGCACTCCGGCTTTTCGTAGCTGCTTTTCTAACCGACAAAAGATAAGAGATAATTACCTCGAACGTCCAGGCCTCCTTTATACTAACAAATCTAACTCCGAACCTCCGTTAGCTTCGGCTCATCATAGAATTTTCCCATTTTTCTGATCTTTTCTCTTTTTTTTTCCCAAACCGATTTTGCTTGTTCACTTGGGGTTTTATTTTGAATTGCTCTTTCTCACATATTCACAGTGCTACTTAGTTTCTAGAAGCTTCCTATATTGAATACTGTGTGGACTTTTTGACTGTATTTTGGTACATGTTTGGGATTTTCCTCACTGTACCACTGGATCTATTAACCACTGAGGGTTGGAGTGATGGGTGGAGCTGAAACTAGAAGAAAACTGATACTATTTTTATGGTGTTATTGATCTAAGTGATGTTTACACTTCAATGATACTTTAAAGGATATTAAATGGGAGCAAATAAAGAGACTCTTCCAGAACATTGATTTTCTGACTACAGGAAAACAGGCAATATAAGAAAAAAATTCAACTTAAATAAGTGGTCTGGTTTGTTATCTTTGCTTATTAGCACAACTATTTATTTTCATTTTTAAAAATATGAGAAATACAAGGGAAATTGGCACCTAGCATAATCTACCTCCATCATATTCTATC
>NW_012139191.1:3393900-3397464 GCF_000956105.1 Propithecus coquereli | reverse complement strand
GAAAGACATAACTTGTAAATAATGAAAAATCATGATGTAGAATAAGTTAGAAATAACCTTTAGGTCTAAGAATAGAGATTAGTTTGATATATTAACATTAAAAATAAAGACATAGATCTATATTTACTACTCTTCCAAAGTACAGATACATTACATGAAAAAAAAGAAGATTACAAAAGAGTATTCACCAAGATTTGATAATTACATGTACGTGTGTGTGTGTGTGTGTAGCTAGTGGTTATCTCTGGGTAATGGGGTTTGTAGGCTATTTTCTTTTTCTTCTTTTATCTATACTTTCTAAATTTTCATAATCATGAATTCTAAACTCATAATCATGAATTATTTTGTAATTTCAAAAATTAACAAGAGTTCTTTTGGGGGGATTTCTTTTGACATTTGGGACTCTAATGTTGATGACCCTGTGTCGAAACACCTAGACAATACATGAGACTTTTGGTAAATTATTCTCCCTATCCTTGTGTTCTCAACTTTCATTTAGTTCTCTGATTAGCATTTTAAAGTGATTAATCCAAAAATCTTCCAAAACACAAACCTACTGCCCTGGCCAGCCTGGCCTGTGGTCAGTGAGAAACCACCAAGCATGCCTGCAGCCCACGGCTCAGGAAAGCGTCCCTGGCCAAGCCCTGTTTCTCCACCCACCTTCCCTGGACAAATTTTCCCCGACTTACGTCCCTTCTCAGCAGGTTAAAGGAGGACTTTCTGGGTGTGTGGGTTGCATCAGCGCCCGTATCTTATGAAGAACAAGGGGACCGTGGCTAAAGCTGAAATCCTCTCGCCTAAAAGATGTTTTAATCAAGCCGATTAAGCAAAACTATTAAAGATGACAGACCCTACCTCTTCTGTTGCTGTCTCTCCGTCTTCTTCCTTTGGTTCAGAAATCGAAATTAAAGAAAGAAACATAAATCCACGTAAATTTTAAGTTGAATCTAAAAGTTAAGCAAACTATAATAAAATACAAGTTAATCAAAATAAACAGCACATTAATTTATCCATTAAATACATAAATAGCAAAGATACGATAACTGGGTGATCCCTACTTATTTCATGCTTTTTTTTTTTCTGAGACAGAGTCTTTTTCTGTCACCCTGGCTAGAGTGCTGTGGCGTCAGCCTAGCTCTCTGCAACCTCAAACTCCTGGGCTCAAGCGATCCTCCTGCCTCAGCCTCCAGAGTAGCTGGAACTATAAGCACACACCACAATACCTGGCTTAGTTTTCTATTTTTAGTAGAGACAGGGTCTCCTCTTGTTCATGCTGGTCTTAGACTCCTGAGCTCAAGCGATCCTCCTGCTTCAGCCTCCCAAAGCCAGCAGATTACAGGCACAAACCACCGTGCCTGGCCTATTTCATGCATTATATTTCAAGCTCTTGGAATATTAGGAGATTAAAGACATTTTCCCCATCACACATCATCATCATTAATTAATTACTCAAGATGTAATTAACTAGTAATATGTACAATTCTGTCTCTGTTTCCAAAACACACCACAGATCTGTAGTGCTATCTAGTAAAATTCAGACCGTACATGCAAGCAATTAAAAAATTTGAACAAAAATGTCTTTTCTGCCTTTATGCCCTTATAAGGATGCCTTTCAGCTTTGAACCAATTAATAAAAGTAGACCAAAAAACTTCTTCTCTATCTGGAAAAAATGATAACTTTTCTAAACCGCATCGTGTTTAAACACTAATTTCTGGGTAAAGAAAAGAACTTGCAAGCTACGTGTGGGTAGGGTCGTCAAAAGCTCAAACAGGTCTCTACTCTGCAAGCTGCCAACTCAGATCAAAGAAAGAGGACCAGGTTACATCTCCTAAAAACACAACTCCAAGAAGGAAGTAAAAGCATTTCCATCCCTTCCCAAAGTGGTTTGGGGGCCAGAGTGATAAAATGATAAACCTCTCTGGTGCCAGAGTGCTACTACCATCACTTTAAGTAAAGAGATGTGGTTCTTAGGAGCAGTCCCTAAAAATTCCTAACGCCCCACAACTCAGGCAGTGAGCTCAGGGAACCAAGAGTGGGAGGCGTCGAAAGCAACCCTGCAGTCGCATGTATCTTCTCACCCTTCTTTGGGCAGATGAGGACACTGAGGCCACGGAGTGATGTCACCTGCTGAAGGTCACAGGACAAGTAGTCAGCAGCACTGGGACTTGCTCTGCATCTCCCGATCCTTCCTACTCCACAGGCTGCCTCCCAAGTCAGCACAGAAGGCAAGTCGCAGAGATGCCCACACACTTCCGCCTCACAGCTCGGCCTGTTCCAGAACAACACCCTCGGCTTTCTGAGGCTGGCACTGAACGTGAAAGCTGACAGAGCTGGCCAGGTCCGAGTCAGGCCAGGAGGATTGTCTCAGCACTAACCTTTGCATTAAACCCCAAAGTAACACCCCAAGTTTTAGTGTTAAAATAATGTCCAAGGAAACAGAGTCCGGCACTTGTTGCGAAATCCAGGTGTTGCTTCCACAGTGATGTGTTCAGTGTGCCTCTTTAATGCTGCCTGGTCCTGCCACATCTCGTCCCTCCCCTGCCATGACTGCCACCTCTGCTCACCTGGGCTGCGGAAAGGAGCCTCTACGGAGCGATTGTCACCTCCGCTGGCCTTCCTCCTCTCTGATCTGCTCTACACTGTAGCCACACGGCAACAAACCTCACCGCACTACCCTCATGTTTAGAAACTTCCATCTTCTCAAGATAGATCTGTACTTCTTGGAATGGCTAAGAGACCTCCTGGCCCTGCTTCCCCTCCGGCCTCATCCCTCAGCACTCTGTACTTGAGCCATCCTGAATCGCATGCAATTTTCTCATGTCGGCCACAGCTCAAAATGATAGTTGCAAGGAAGACTTTCCTAACCCACGAAGTTGAGTTAGGGGACCTTCTTATTTGCCCCCATAATCATTACTTGCTTATCTGTCGCCCTAACTAGTCTGTGTGCTTGGGGGCATGACCTGCGTTTCACTCATTTTGGGATCCCCGGGGCCCAGCCACTGTCTGGAACCAAGGTATAAGCTCAATAACGTGTTAGATGATTGCATACCTGAACGCATGCAATCTGCTGTTGACTTTTTGCATCTCAAAGAACGTTAACTTTCTTCTTAGCCATGTGGGATCCGATTAAAATTCACCATATGCAGCATAGAATTATTGATTATGTCAAGTTTCACATTCTTCCGAATCCAGTTATTGTTATTAACTGTATTCAGCTAAAACAAATGAACTAACCAGATACATGCTGTTAACAAAATGGGGTCAACCGGACAGCCAGCCCGGAGGGCAGTAGCAAGTCTGATGGAATACAAGGCTCAGCTTTTACAGCTGAGCTCACAATTACAGAGGGATCTAACTAGCACTCCTTATCAATATTTGAATTGACCTTAATTTCTTGAAAGATAAGTAGAGAAAGTAAGCGCTCAGAGAATTTATAGAAATATTTAGGCTCAGAAGGTCAGGTAAGCTGTGGAGGACTTTGCGTCATCTGTCTCTGCCAGAACACAAGCTCCAGGGAGCGGGGACTTTGTCATTTTTGTTGCTTCCTCCCCAGTCCTTGGAAT
>NW_012139191.1:3390761-3393850 GCF_000956105.1 Propithecus coquereli | reverse complement strand
TTTTTTTTTTTTTTTTTTTTTGGAATTGGCATGTAAAGAGCCGTCTGTCCACATTAAGGATTCTCTTTCAGCTGTGCCATTTCACATTGAATACTTTTTTATAATTATCACATTAAAGTTGCATAATTTTTAAAGCATTTTCCAAGCACAGTGAACAGACACAGACTTAAACAGTACTTATGAGTCTTTTACTGTGGGTTTTGTTGTGTTTTGTTTCTGGCATGAGGATACATATCAGCGTATTTTCATTTCCTACCATTCTGCAGGTACAATTTCTTAAAAGTAGACTGGGCAGTTTCATTTTTTTCAAAAATGGGTCCCAACCCACTCCTTATAAATGGAATCGTGACCAAAGTGACAAGCAGTAGCCCTTAGAGTTTTCTGTGTCCAGAGCATGAACGACATCATCGGGAAAACATCAAATCATGGGTAGACTCGCTTTGTAATTTAATCAAGCACATGATAAAACCTTTATGGTCTAATAACAAACTGCAATGACTACTCTCACCAGCTCCAAGATGCCTGAAAAATATATTAAGCAGTTTTTATTTAGCTTTTTATTTGTAAGCATATTAAGAAGGGAGTTCCCTACCATTCAAATTGGTCTTTGGTGCCTAGAGCATCGCTATTTGTTAGCCAATATCTACAGAGCACCAGGGATTTCTTCTTCCTTCTCCAGAAGAACCCTTCTGTCCACCGTGTCTGGACAGACACCAGGTGTTATCATCTTAATTGTGTGCTTGTGAGTGTGTATTCCCTCATTATCTCCTTCCCTGGCTGCCCAAGAGAAACAGCCGAAAATTCTGTCTGACATATTTCAGTGGAGGCATCACATGGACAGTAAGGAACTAAAAAAACTTGTTTTAATTTAAATTTTTTTAAAAAACTCTTATAGCCCTAGAGCAAAACCGTAAGCATCGCTGCCCTAGAGAATAAACTACCACCTCGAATTCAGTTGCCAAGACCATATGAATAATAATACAACATATACATAGGTATTTACCAAATATCTGGTAAAGCCAGATATTTTTATACCACTTAATGATCTTCTGATGTTTTCATACACACTGTCTTATCTATAAGCCTATGATATTTAAGCATACCCTCATGTCCTCAACATCCATTATCATCAGATTCTATCATCTCATTAACACTTAATAAGTATTAATTATGTGGCACTTATCAAACTGTTAAGAGTAACAATTATTTTTGCTACAAGCAGCAAAAGCTTACTTGTCAAAGATACCTAAAGTGACTTCACCATAATCCAGTGTTTCTACAGGAGTGTTCCTGTTAATATTTAATAAATGAAAATGTAATACCAAGCACTTATGACTAAATGTCTGGCAGCAATAATTTTCTTGCATGAATCAAGAGCCAACTTGGTGATTTTTCTAAGGTTATAATTTATTAGCATCATTCTGAACATCAATTTTCAGTCCCCTCCAGATGTGCAAGGGTTCGGTAGAGGAGTCTAGACAATAGAACGCTGATAAGAGAACACTTGCTGTGCCTTCTCTTACATCAAAGTTACATAGAGTAACAGGAGGAAGCAAAACAAAACTCTTCCTTGCCTCGAAAGTACACCTTCAATAGGATTTCTAGAAATCCTATCACCCATAGCCTTCCGTGCCCTAACGCCCAAGTACTGGACCCACTGAAGGCCCTGCAGCTCCGGAAGGGGGTGTGACCACTGGAAGGTGCACAGCCCGGGTCCTCGGAAGGGAGACAGGTGGCTGTGACTGGGATGGCCTTTCTCTACTCCCAAGCAAAGGTAACGCAGCTCGCATCCTGTAACCAACAGGTGCTTCAACCCCGGAATTCTGTAGCTACCTGGAAACGTGGAAGACATTAAGCATGGAAAGGCCTAAGAATCTTCTCCTTCCTCCCCTGGCTCCTCTTCTCCTTCAGCCTCCTCTTCCTCCGCTTCCCCTTCTGCTCCCTCCTCGGTTATTTCTTCCGTCTTGTTTTAACCAAAATGGCATTGTTATCAAGAAGCGTAAGGGCCAAAGATACAGAAATGGGAAAAAGGATATAAAATCTCAGACTAGAGTTGTGAGCCCCCCACACACATACCACACACACCACACACACACTACACTCCACACACACACACACACACACACACACTATACCCCACACACACACAAACACATACAAAGACATCGTCCTTCAAAACACAGGCTTCGTGACTCGGAATCGTGCCGCAGAACGGCACACTCATTCTAATCTATCATGATTTTCTTAAGCACACTCTTTACTCCTATTAACAAACTATTCTCATCAAATTACCTTTACAAATTCAAAAGGTATATAGTTAGAAGAATAAAATACAAAAAGAATCTCAGCAAATAGAATTTTGTCAGAAAGGACGAGCTTTTAAATGTATGAGTTGGTTATATTTTGTTGTAACAACCTAATTTCTTCAAGCCAAAGTTATCAGCAGCCTGTACATAAAATCTGGAATGAATTCCAAGTTAATAATATGTTTTTGTCCTATTTTTATATATAAAAATAGGACAAAAACATATTATTAACTTGGAATTCATTCCAGATTTTATGTACAGGCTGCTGATAACTTTGGCTTGAAGAAATTAGGTTGTTACAACAAAATATAACCAACTCATACATTTAAAAGCTCGTCCTTTCTGACAAAATTCTATTTGCTGAGATTCTTTTTGTATTTTATTCTTCTAACTATATACCTTTTGAATTTGTAAAGGTAATTTGATGAGAATAGTTTGTTAATAGGAGTAAAGAGTGTGCTTAAGAAAATCATGATAGATTAGAATGAGTGTGCCGTTCTGCGGCACGATTCCGAGTCACGAAGCCTGTGTTTTGAAGGACGATGTCTTTGTATGTGTTTGTGTGTGTGTGGGGTATAGTGTGTGTGTGTGTGTGTGTGTGTGTGGAGTGTAGTGTGTGTGTGGTGTGTGTGGTATGTGTGTGGGGGGCTCACAACTCTAGTCTGAGATTTTATATCCTTTTTCCCATTTCTGTATCTTTGGCCCTTACGCTTCTTGATAACAATGCCATTTTGGTTAAAACAAGACGGAAGAAATAACCGAGGAGGGAGCAGAAGGGGAAGC
>NW_012139191.1:3368147-3379681 GCF_000956105.1 Propithecus coquereli | reverse complement strand
CTCAGGAGGCTGAGACAGGAGAATCATTTGAGCCCGGGAGTTTGAGGTTGCTGTGAGCTAGGCTGGGGAGGCGGTCAGGGGACATCCACATCATTAAAGGAGATGATGGTTTCTGTTTCCATTTCTGTTTTTTAATCTATGTGGAACACTTAGGTAAATATCCTTCTACATTAAATGGAACGGTCTGAGTGCTTACGAGCGTGCGCTGAGGGTGCACGTGTAATAGCCGAGATCAGGTGAGCACTGACTAGTCACCTACCTGGTTCATCACTCAGCTGAACACTGCCAGCTGCCAGAGGGAGGGTTTTTGTTTGTTTGTTTTTATTGTTTACCATTGCACACTTTAAAATTGTTTTTAACACAAAAATGAAGGCGGGTTAAAAAGCAGTGAAAACTGAGTAGGGTTTGTGGTTTAGTTAACAGAAATACACCAACAAAGTCACACTCCTGGTTTTGCTGTTGTACTATGGCCAGATGGGTGTCACCACTGGGGGAAGCTGGGTGAACAGCACGCAGGATTCCGATATCTTTGCGACTTTCTGTGAGTCTATAATTATTTCAGAACAAAACGTTTTTAAAATGTTTTTTTTTCCTTCTCCTAACAAATGTGGCTGAATGCCAGGACACGAATCTGTTTTGTTCTTCCTACTACACAGAGCTTGGGAGGGGGAGTACGAGTTGTTTTCTCTCCCACACTCCACCTATTGGTTCCGGCTCCCCAGCCCTAGGGAAGAAATTATAGGCCCTGTTTTTCAAAGCCCGCGGCTAACAGAGGCAATGAAGCAGGTGGGCCCCGAAAACAGAAGAGCTTGGGGCTCAGGGCTGGGAGTTGGCAAGACTAAAGCGGCCAGACTGAGGAGAGAAGGGGCTTCCAGGAGGGGCACTGCCCAGGCCCTGCTCACACACAGAAGTCGAGCCGGGGGCCACGGGGGCATTTCAGGTAGCACCTGGGCACTCTGCCCGGGTGGCAGCACCTGTGGTCAGAGGGCCCGCCGCTGCAAGGGGCAAGTGTGTGTCCAGCCAGAGCACAGGGCCTGTCGAGGGACAGGCAGCAGAAAGGCCACCTCGGACAAAGAACCAGAGCCCATTCCTGCCTGGTCACCACTGATGACTCCAGGATGGCCGCGAGACCCCGGGACGGGGAGGGTCTCACACCCCGCCCAGCCTGAATTTCTTGCCGCCCTCAAGGTGGGGTGTGAAGCAGGAAGAGGGACAGTTAGGGAAGTAAAGAAAGCTGACGTCCCCTGACTGTGAAACTCAGAACCAAATGTAGGCCCGCTAGTGTTGTAAGCTTCACACCCATCACAGCGCATCAGCTAAGGGGGGGAGCGCAGGGCGCCCCCGTGTCTAACTGCGAGGAGCAAAAAGGACAAATCCACAGAATCGCCTCAAGACAGTTTTCGACAGAGCCAGAGTGGTTAAAGCCTTAGGCTTATCTAAGTGCAACATCCAGATGAAACTACCAGGATGGGTCCAGTGCTTTGAAAATCAGTGTTCAAAAAACACAGAGCTCCAACTTGCTCTTCTGATTACACACAAGCCTGTCTACACCGAGGGTGCGCCGCGAGCAGTTAGGTCATTACAAACAGCCAGAGATGTCCTCCCATCGCAACCTTTAAAACCAAACCCAAACGCCGTAAAAACAAACCAGTAGCTTCTTTAAGCCCCAAATGCAAGCTTTCTAAATACCAGATAGTTTCTGGTACTTTTAAAATTTTCAAATATGTCCATCCTTTGGGTGGTGCGCATTGCACTCTTTGTGTATGCAAATACCCGTCCCCTCCTCTCTCCTCCCCCCCGCCCCCCTACCCCCTACCCAACATCGAATAGATGTTATTCTTATATGTGCATTTATGTGTTGATCAGTTAATACCAATTTGATGGTGAGTACATGTGGTGCTTGTCTTTCCATTCTTGGGATACCTCACTTAGTAGAATGCGTTCCAGCTCTATCCAGGAGTATACAAGAGGTGCTATATCACCATTGTTTCTTAAAGCTGAATAGTTTGAAACTCAGACTTAGGGGGGGAGGAGTGGGGCAAGGGCAACATATGTAACCTAAACATCTGTACCCCCATAATATGCTGAAATAAAAAAAAAAATTTCAGTTTTCGTCTATTTTCATATATAGTCATGAAAGCTAACCATGTTATATTACTTTTCATTTGTTTACTGACAAATCATGGAGTTTTTTCCTATTTAATTGAAGCAAGTGTCACTTGTCAGATGGGAAACAGTCAGAATCTGTCTGTATGTGGAATAAATATTATCAATGGGATGAAAAGTGACAATATAATGTTAATAATATATTCATCCACAATAAAAGTATCTTTCACTTAACGGTCATTTCTTCATCTCAGCCTATGCAAAAATAACCAAAATAATTTTTTAAATTCCTTTCAGGATTCACAAGATACAATTTACTTTGTCAAGCGTTCACCATTTTAAAAAGTAGTCACAAAGAGAACCGCCAAGCTGGCTGACGCATCGCTTCATAGAACTAACCCAGCCCAGTGGCCAAGCGGCTGAAGCAAAGCCTGCTCTGCTATCGAGAGCAGCATCTGATGATAACAGATAACAACGAGCATATCTGATGATAACAATGCCCTTCCTCTGGTCTCGTGGGGCAAAAGGGTTGGGCTGTAATGTTTTTCATCTTTGTCGCTATATCACAAGGAAGCACACTGAACTCCAAAGTAACAATCGATAATACTATAAGAGTATGTTAGGCAATTCATGCAAAGTTCAAATTGTAAAACACAGATTTTTTTTTTAAATACAAGATAATAAAACTATCACTATATTTAATTTTAAAAGTATTATTCCTGAATTTTACAGACTGCCATGAAACCCCATCTAACTTCTGGGTTAAGACTGAAGATTTTGGACAGGCATTGTGGCTCACGCCTGTAATCCTAGCACTCTGGGAGGCTGAGGTGGGAGGATTCCTTGAGCTCAGGGGTTCGAGACCAGCCTGAGCAAGAATGAGACTCCATCTCTACAAAAAAAAAAATAGAAAAATGAGCCAGTGTGGTGGTCTGCACCTGTAGTCCCAGCTACTCGGGAGGCTGAGGCAGGAGGATCCCTTGAGCCCAAGAGTTTGAGATTGCTATGAGCCACTGCACTCTATCCAGGGTGACAGAATAAGACTCTGTCTCAAAAAAAAAATATTAAAGATTTTGTCTCTCTTCAAAACAAAAAACTTCAGAGTTGTAAATTATCAAGATTTTGAAATAGCAATCTATGCTCAATATAAGGCTAAACGGGAGGAAATTTGCTGCCCTGGCCCCTCCCAAATTTAAATTCCTAAGGATAAAAACAAGTCGATGCCCAGCCCCACACCCCCATTTTCTATAGTGTGGCTGTCAGTCTCAGCCCCTTCCTAGCCACATTCTATCTGCTGGGATGAGGGTCCAACTCTGTAAAAGCTTCCACACCTCTCCTGGAATTAATAAACACGCAGACCATCCAGTTTGATAAACAGTCTTTGCTACAACTGGCCCAGTGGAGAAGCCCACTGCAGTTGTGCTACAGGGAGGCTCAGCCGGACGCCTGCACCCACCCCAGCCCCTCCAGCTCCCTCTGCAGCCAAGGCCTCCCTGTGTCTGGCTTCTCATCACATTTTCAGAATTCCTCGAATACGTGGCCCATCTGGTCCCCCATTATCTGGTGCTTACAGAACCACAGTCTCCCTCCCCCACCGCAACCTTATGCCATTGCCCATGAATGGGAACTCCTTTAGAATTAATCACGTAACTTCGCTGGGATCTGCTATTTCCCTGACTGGACTTGAATTGAGTGTCAGTTTCCCTCCCCAAGTCCCCCTTTTCATCCTCAAGTTCCTGTTGTCTTCCCACAGATATGCCCCGCCCTCCTAGCTCTGTTTCCCTGCTAGGCAGGGCTCTGGGATGGGTATGTGCTAAGAATCGGTCCTTAATCAGGACCAAGCAGTAAGGCCCCTTGTTTGGTAAAGAACATGCATCTGGGCTAACCATAGCAACGCCACGACAAATTACAAAAGCCTGTCTAGCCGGCTGCCTCCAGCCTGGGCTCAGGGTCCTTCCCCTGTCCTTACTTTAGCCCTCTCCGCACCCGGACCACAGAGTTAACACGTGCGTGAGGATTACCTGCCTGCACCCCGGCTGAACCCCCAGCCCCTCGCTTCCTCACTGCTGCGTGCCCACGGTCGAGCAGCAGAAGCCCAGTGAGTGCCGAACGGAGCTGAATCCAAGGAAACCACTGTGAAAAAGCAAATACTCGCCTTCCGGGGTCCAGGAAGGTTGCCGGCATCTTCCCCACCCTCTTTCTGTGCCTCAGTCTCTCCACTGTCTTCAGCCTTCTCTGTGCCCTGGTCAGAAAGGAAACCCAGGATATCACTCACCTTAGATTAGCTCCCAAGGAGAAACCAGGCCACTATGATGTGGCTTTCTTATTTAGGGACATAGCACATAAATGAAGCAAACACAGACCTCCTATTTATTAGCATAGAGCCAAACCCCAAAAATGCCGATGGGATCTACAGGGTAAGTGAATAGATCTGATCTACCCTGTAGAGTAATAAGCTGCTTGAGCAAGGAGTTTCAATTCACCCATTTAAGGCTTATGAAGAGAACATCAAAGAAGTTGATATTTACACAGTGTTTGTTTTCCATTGCTTGTATGAAAGGAGGCTTTATAATTTTAGAGACTGCAAATTAGATATGGTAGACATACACAGATAGACGGAGGGAGGTAGGGATGGACGGATGGACAGATAGGGTGGAGAGACAGACAAGTAGACAGAGAGAGAAGGATTAGGACCAAATAGACATTCTGAAGAAATGCATATGGAGGAAGACAGTTCAAGACACCAGCACAGGTGGATGCAGTGGCTCACACTTGCAATCCCAGTGCTTTGGGAGGCCAAGGTGGGAGTTCAAGACAAGCCTGGGTAATGCAGCAAGACCCCGTTGCTACAAAAAATAGCCAGGCGTAGTGATGGTACACACCTGTCGTCCCAGCTTCTTGGAAGGCTGAGGCAGCAGAATCACTCGAGCCCAGGAGTTGGAGGCTGCAGTGAGCTATGACCACACCACTGCACTCCAGCCTGGGCAACAGAGTGAGATCCTGTCTTAAAAAAAAAAAAAAAACAGAGCCCAGCCCTTACCTCTGCAGTGCTCTGTGCCTCTCCTGCTCCATCACCATTGGGAAGGGAAGATGCTTCCTCGGGCGACTTTTCCACCTGTGTCATATAAATCGAGAACGTTGGAGAATTTTCTTGAAGATAATAGCTTGCATTTCAATGTCTTTTACCTATTCAAATTATATTTGTCTTCATCCTTCATTTTATCTTCACAACAACACTGTAACCTAAGTAGGTAGGACAGTCATTACCACCCACACTTTAGAGACAAGAAAGGCAGAAAATGTCACATTGCAAGTTAGGGGCAGGGCTAGGTCTACACCTCCTACTTAATGCTCTTTCAACTTATGAAGTAGGTCCCAGCCTTTTAAAATATCAGGTTATTTTTATTACAGAGGCACTGCGAGCTCATGAGAACGAATTAAGTCACACACACCCTCCAGTCCCACCCTCCTATGATAATCAATATTGAAAATGTGATATGTACCTAACTCTACCCTAATACATCAAGGCTGTTTTGGAGGGCTGGTTGTTATTTTCTATTTTTGGGGTTTTTTTTAGTAGAAATGGGAACACGCTATGCACAACTTCATTTTTTAGCTTCGTTTATCATGGACATTCATCCAGGTTAATTCAGACGGTTCTAACACATTCTTTTTAACATCTGCTTAATATTGAATATATGATTTATTAAAACATTTCCCAATTGATGGATGATCAGAATGTTTACGTATTTGTGCCTCTACAAATAACACTATACAAAGCTGAATAAAAGGGTGAGGTTATTTTTATTAGGTTATTTTTCAAAAACCTGACAGCCATTCACATTCCTGCAGTGGTGTGTGAACATCCCCTTCCCATCATCCTCATGACCAGGGCAGGCTCTTTCTAATCTTTATCAATATGTTGAGGACAAGATGGAATTTCATTTTGTCTTCATTTACGTTTCCCTGATTACTGGAAAGGAAAGGCATATTTTGTATGAATATTTAGCCACTTAATCTTTCCTGTTCAGATAATTGCCTTTATATGTTTTGCCCATCTTTTACTTGTGTTGTCTTTTATTATCAATTTTTAGACGTTCTTTATTTAAGAGAAATTTTAGCCATTTGTTACATGTTACAAATGTTTATTTCAAGTCTATAATTTTTTATAAATTTTGGAGATTTTTTTAGTTTTTAGCCTTTTATATAGACAAATTTATCTAACTTTCATCCTCTAAAATATATTACATTTCAATTACTTTGTATTAGTTATTAATATCTAGAGCTTTAATCCATCTGGAATTTAATTTCGCATATGATATAAAGTAGAGGTCTAAATTTGTTTTCTTCCAGATAGATGGCAAATTATGCTTATAACTACATTTAAACCATTATTTCCCATTAAGATATTTTTGTCATTTATTAAGATATATATAAATGGACCTGTTTCCACACTATTTTATATGTAAATACTTAAATATATCCATGGATATATTTATCAGCTCCCATGCCAATATATTGCTTTTATCACTGTAGCTTTTAGCATAAATTTTAATATTCAGGAAGGCAAGTTGCTGCACAAAGTCTTCTTTTTCAAAATTTTCTTGGCTCTTCTAAGACATTTATTATTCCAAATAAATTTTAAGATTTTTCCTAGTTCCAAAAGTTCTAAAAAAAATAAGATTTGGATTAAAATAGCACTCAATGCTTTCATTAATTTAAAATTTTTTCATTTCTTATCATTAAGCCATACTATCCAGGAATATTGTAGGTTCATTTCTTCAGTATTTGTTAGTGTCCTTCAGAATAAAATTAAATTATTTTCTTCATATGGGCCCTATATGCTTCTTGCTTCTAATTTTAATAGATGCTTCAATAGTGCATGGTTCATTATGATACCTACAGTTGCCTTGGATACTTTTTTTTATATTTAAGTAGTTTCCTTCTACTTATATTTTAATTCATTTTTATTTTAACTAGGAATATCTGATGAATTGTATCAAGTATGTTCTTGGTATTTATGGATATAATCATACGGTTTTTCTCCATTAATCAGTTCACGTAATGAATTATGATGATAGAATAAATTCTGTTTTGATGATGGTATATTATCTTTAATTCACTGCTGAATATAGTTTACTAATATTTTATTAGATTTTGCGCTCTGTAATCATAACTGAGGTTGATCTAGGTACAATTGAAAGTGTCCCAAGTAATATATCAACTAGTCAAAGGTTTTATCTATTTCATTTGTCTCTTCAAACTTTATATATATAATTTGAATATATACACATTAACTACATATATACTTTGAATATATATATACATTTCTATATAAATTATACACACACACAGTCACGTATTGCAATGACAGACAGTAATCCTATAAGATTATAATTCCATATTTTTACTGTAACTTTGCTATGTTTAAATACACAAATACTTACCATTGTGTTACAGTTGTCTATAGTATTCAGTATAGAAACATGCTGTACAGGTTTGCAGCCCAGGAGCAATAGACTATACCATCTAGCATAGGCATATATAATAGTAAGCTATACCATCTAGGTTTGTGTGAGTGCATTCTATGATGTTCACACAATGATGGAATCACCTAGCAATGCATTTCTCAGAACATATCTTCATCGTTGAGCAATACATGACAGTATGTATACACACACACACATAAGCATGCACAGATACACACTTTCTCTCTTTTGTATTTAATTGATTTGGGCTTTTCTTTTTATTGGTTCATACTGCTTACTTATAAATTTTGTTTTCCTTTTCCTAATTTGTTAAGTTAAATATTTATTTTACTAATTTTTTATCTTTCTTTTTAAATTATAAGAGTATTTAAAGTTATCAATTTTCCTCTGAATACAGCCTTAGATGTATATTGGGGTTTGGGTACGAAATCATCTCTTTTGTTTGTTACCAGATAATTTGCAATTTCAGTTTTATTTTCTCTTCTATACAGGGTTATTTGAAATGGTGATATTTATTTCTTAAGTTTTTATGACATTTCTCTTTCAGACTGTAATTCTGTATTTGGCATAAGAATATAGTCTATAAAATTATACTATTTTGAAATTTATGAAGGTTTTCTTTGTGACTAAGTGCATAACAGTTTTAGAAACAGTTTAATAAGAGAAAATACATTCTATTAATATCTATTTATATGAGTATGTATACATATATCCTACAATATCTATTAAATCATGTTTGCTGATTATATTTGTGTGTGTGCTTAAAGTAGTGCCTGACATGTAATAAGCACAATGTAAGTGTTTATTGAAAGGTGTTTTTTTAACAAGTTCTGAGTGTATTTCTAGGAGTTTGTGAATTATGCATTTGACTGCCATGTAGTATGATACATAAAGATTCATGACTATAATATTTTCTTCATGGATTTTACCATTTTTCATAACATAATACCTCCCTTACCTAGTTAAACTTTTTGCCTTGAATTCATCTTTATCTGATATTAATAATGGCACTCCAGCTTTCTTTTTGTTTTTATATGCCTGCTGTATTCTCATCTCTTTGTTTCCACTTTTCTTTGAATAGTTATTTCATTGTGCTCTTAGAAATAGGATATAGCGCAATCCTTGTTAAAATCCAATTTCACCCACAACTCCAATTCCAGTATAGCTATGCGAGTTCCCATTGGACCCAACCCTTCAACAGATAATGACTGTAAACCCTGGACAAAATAAACAAACAGAAGAAACGAGAAAACAAGAAGAGAATTACCAAAGCAAGAAGATTAAAGAGAGAGTTGACACCTAAAAGAGAAGAATGATTTGCAGACCTATGTTCATAGCAGCATCATTCACAATAGCCAAGAGGTGGAAGCAACCCAAATGTCCATCAATGCATGCGTGGATAAATAAGATGTGGTACATACACACAATGGAATATTATTCAGCCTTAAAAAGGAAGAAAATCCTGTCACATGCTGTAACATTGATAAACCTGGAGCACCTCATACTAAGTGAAATAAACCTGTCACAAAAAGTCAAATATTGTACAATTCCATTTATATAAGGTATCTAAAATAGTCAAATTCATAGAAACAGTAAGTTTCTATGAAAGCTTTTTGGTGGTTACCAGGGGCTGGAGGAGAGGAGATGGGGAGTTATTCAATGGTTATAGTCTCAGTTTCACAAAATGATAAAGGTCTGGAGATCTGCTGTTCAGTAATGTGAAAATACTTAACACCAATAAGCAGTACACTTTTTTTTTTATAGATAAGGTGTTTTAAAAAAACAAAAAGATGAAAATGAAACAGGGTGAGTTGCTTTTTCAGGGCTTAAGCCTGAGAGTGAGCAAATCTCATGGGGGAGACAAAACCAAATAGAAAGCCCACAGTTTTGTTTTGTTTTGTTTTGTTTTGTTTTTTGCCTTAAGAATCAGAAAGCAGAATTTGGGGCAAACCATAGCCACTAGAAAATAAGGACAGAATCCTGGACAGGGAATAGCCAAAGGGAGTCCCGGATTTGGTGTATAAACTCTACCCAAATCTCCAGCTCAGCCCTGAATCATGCATGTATGGAAGTGGTGTCAGTTAAAGGAAAAAAGAACTCAGTGGAGATTTTAGCTGCTACTAGGAACAAAGAGTTTGCCATTTGAGTCCAACAAAATAAATACCTGCTGAATCAAATAAAACAGACAACACTTTTCAGAAGAAGGTAACAAAATATAGTCTCCACGACTCAAAATTAATTATGTCCAAGTTACAATTCAAAATACCTAACATACAAGGAATCAGGAAAATGCTACTCACTTCAAGAAAAAAACAATCTATGAAGACCAACACAGAAAGGACTCAGATGTTGGAATTAGCAGACAAGGATTTTATGGCAGCTATTATAACTATGCTCAGAGATGTAAAGGAAAAACATGTTTGCAATGAATGAAATAATTGAAATTCTCAGTAGAGAAACAGAAACTATGAAAATCAAACAAATTAAACATTTTAGAACTGAAAAATACAATATATTAAATAAAAAAATTACTAGACTGAATGCAGAATGGAAATGAAAAAGTAAGTGAACTTAAAGATAAATCAATAGAAATTATTCAATTTGAAGATCAGAGAGAAACAAGACTGAAAAAAATTTTAAAGCCTTAGGGAAATGTGTAATAATAACAAAAATTTAACATAGATGTAATTAGAGTGACAGAAGGGGAAATGAGAGCAAATGAGGCATAAATAATGTTTGAAATTATAATGGTTGAAATTTTCCTAAATTTGGTGAAAGATATATATTTACAGATTCAAGACTCTCAGCAAACCCCGACAATAATAAATACAAAGAAAATCATATGTAAGTATATCATAATCAAATGCCTGCAAACAAAAGATAAACAGAAAATCTTAAAAGCAGCCAGACAAAAAGGACATATTAAATACAGGGAACGAGGATTCAAATTATCTTCATGTCTCATCAGAAACTACAGAGACCAGAAGACAGAAGGAAAAAAATATATGTATGGTGCTGAAAGAAAAAAAAACTGTCAACTAAGAATTCTGTGTCCAGTGAAACATCCTTCAAGAATAAAAGCAAAATAAAGACACTTCAGATAAAATAAAAAAACTAAAAGAACTCATTGCCAAGAGACCCACATCACAAAACAATGCTAAAGGGCTAAAGGAAGTTATTCAGGCTGAAAGCAAATGGTACCAGATGGAAACTTCATTCTTCACAAAGTATCAGAAATTTAGAAATCTGGGTAAACATAATAGATTATTTTACCTCCTACTTTCTTTAAAATACATAGGACTGTTCAGTGAGAAAATTATGTAGTTGAGTTGATGATCTACGTAAACGTAACACAAGTGATACACACAGCATAAGGGATGGGAGACAGTCATTGGACATACATGATGGGATGTTTCTACATGTTACATAAACTGTTAAAATATTAATTCTAACTAGACTGTGAGATATTAAGAATAAGCATTATAGCCACTATGGCAACCACTACAAAACAATGCAAAGTGATATAATTAAAAATCCAATAGATAAGTTAAAAGGTAATTCCAAAATACATCCAATAACCCAAAAGAAAGCAAAAAAAGTATAAAACAGTGGAATAAAAATAGGAGACAAATAGAAAACAAATAATAAAATAGTAATTCTAGACACAATTATATTAATGATTACTTAAGTGTTAACAGACTAGGTGACCCAACTGACAACAGAGATTATCAAGATGAATAAAAATGCACAAGACCCAGTCCTTTGTTGTCTCCAAAAGATACAGCATAAAAATAAACACATAGCCGGTAAAAGTCAATGGACAGAAAAAGATATAACATGCAAAGAGTAAGTATAAGAAATCTGGAGTGGCTTTGTTAATATCATATAATACACATATAAAGACAATGAGTATTACCAGAAATAAAAAGAGACTTTTTT
>NW_012139191.1:3361913-3368044 GCF_000956105.1 Propithecus coquereli | reverse complement strand
TTCTATATATTTTTAGTTGTCCAATTAATTTCTTTCTATTTTTAGTAGAGACGGGGGTCTCGCTCTTGCTCAGGCTGGTTTCGAACTCCTGAGCTCAAACTATCCTCCCGCCTCGGCCTCCCAGAGTGCTAGGATTACAGGCGTGAGCCACCGCGCCCGGCCAAAAAGAGACATTTGATAATTATAAAAGGGTCAGTCCATCAGGAAGCCATATCAATCATAAATATGAATGTGCCTAATAATAGAGCTTCAAAATACATGAAGCATAAATTGACAGGATTAAAGGGAAGAATAAAAAAAGCACAGTCAAAGATATTCTCATCAATTGTAGAACAACTATGAAAAAATCCAAACTTTCTTTCTTTCTCTAGGAAATGTCAGCCTCTTCAAATTTATTAGAATAACTGATAGAGTTACTTCAATTCCTTCCACTGTATTAATTCATGATAGCCTGTCTTCTCTCTTATGCTTTTCCTTTCCTTACTTTTGCTGGCTAAAGTTTCTCTTTATTCTGTTTTCCCCAGCTCTGCCCCTTGCCTTAACATAAATGTTCTCAAATACTTTTCTATTTCACTACTGTTTACTTTCCTATTCATAATGATCATCATTAATCTCAGAGCTCTCTATTAAGGTACCACAGTTACACAATCCATATGGTCCCCATCAAGACGGTTCACCCGCTACCCCCAGTTGAGACGAGCCCTTCGGAACACCTGCATGTCCCTTCTTTTCTCTGCATCCCCCACCCGCAGACAGTATCCCCATAGTGGATATTCTCACAGATCTCCTTTCTCACTTACCCCCTTCCGCAACGCCTAGATTTTTCTAAGACAGTTTAAATTCTTGATTTCACTATTATTAAATATTTTCTTTTACAGAAGTGTTTCTCGACATTGGTAAAATATTAAATTCACCTGGGAGCTCCTTGCCTGGAGATTTTGTCTTAAGTGACCTTGGATGTAGCCTTGGCATTTTACAGTGTTACCAGCTCCCCAGGGGGCTCCAACGCGCAGCCAGGGTTGAGGCGCACTGCCGGCATCCAACATTCTCCTTGCCCCTCTTGGGTGAGAGCAGCTCCCCGGGGCCTGCCGTGCCCCCCGGCAACGTGCATTCACTGCTCTGCCCAGGCAGGGACAGACCCCTCTGTTGGCCACTGCTGGGACTAAGAGGCATGACAAGGTGGAGCGAGAAGGCTCTGTCTTCCAGGATGCTCCAAATCAGTGCCCGGGCCCCCCTCCTGCAGCTGGAACACACCAGCTGGGGGCATGGCGGACCCTGAGAGCCACTCCCACCTTTGGCAGGCATTTGGGCCTTGATGTCCTTCTTCAAACCAACCGTTTTTGCTTTCTATCTGTCAGGGATTCCTCCATAGTTTCTGGTCCTCAAGCAGCATCCTTTCTGGTTTTCCTGCGCAGTCGTAAGATAGGGGCTGGAGGGGAGGCTGCAGCAGAGGCTTCAGCTGGAAGATGCTCTGGCATCTCTTACATTGGTAGCTCTCTTCTGTCTGGCCTTTTGTTCCTTCCAGAGCTCCTATTATCCACACATCAGGTCTCCTGCACCTGACTTCCACACTCTTGGCTTTCACTCACGGTTTCTATTGCCTTGTGTTTTGTTTCATGTTTGATGTATTTCTCCCTCTGGTCTTCTTGAACCATAATGCAGGCCTCAATGGTGTCCATTCTCTCTGTTCCTCATCTTGTGGGTTTTGTTTGTTTGCTTGTTGTTGTTCTTTTTCTGGGGTGGGGGTGGGGGCACAGAGAGCAAGTTTATTTGGTGAATGCTGCTGGCAAACATCCTCCGAGAGAGACAAGATGGGAAAAGTGCTGTAACAAGAGAGCCTTTGGGGCCAGATACAGAGTCTCTCACACAGGGCTTGGGGACAGGGGGAATGTCCTCATCACTGAGCACCGCAGCGATGAGCTCTTCACAGTTGATATGACCAGTGGCATCCTCGTGCCCTGCCACCAGCATCTCCACCTCTTCCTCTGTCATCTTCTCACCCAATGTGACAGGATGTGCCAAACTTCAACACCCATGACAATGCCATCCCTGTCCTTGTCAAACACCCGAAAACCTTCAGTGTAATCCCCATAGGTGCCCTGGTCCTCGTCCTTGGCCACAGTCTGCAGCACGGGCAGGAAGTGCTCGGAGTCCAACACCTTCACCTTCGTCTCATCACTCTTGAGGTCCCCCAGGATCTTCGGCACCTCGGCGTTGGTGGGGTTCTGGCCCAGGGCCCTCCCCGTGTCCCCACGCTGGCTGTACAGGATCTTGCCGTCACCTGTTCAAACAGCTGGAAGGCCTCCTTGAATTGTGTAGTTTGGTCCTCGGTGAAGTCACACACCCTGACTGCTCAGCTTTGGGGGGACCCTATCATGCAGTAAATGGCCCATCTCGTAGTTTGAAATTAGAAAATTTCTGAACATCTTTTTGTGCTCCAAATTCATATCTTTTGTGGTTCTCATCAAATGTTCCCCGAGTCTCCCTCTGCTTCTTCCTTTCGCAATCCTCCAAGTGAGGGGATCCCTCATCTGTTCAGGCTGGGCTTCCTCCTTCAGGGTCCTGGGAAATGCTGCACTTACTTAAATATTTCACCATTACTCAAAGTTGCTTTCAACAGGAATTGCAACCAGAAAACGACTATCAAAACTTTTAATCACAAGTCATTTTTGGCCAAAACTTACATTATCCAGATATCTTATTTCTGCCTTATTCATCAGACTGGGATGTGGTCTAAGAGAGAATTCATCTGCCAACAGAGGAGGTTACCATGACTCCAGTAGAAGGATTTGAAACTGCTTTGGGGCAACGCTGGTACAACTGTTGAGAATGCAAGCACTTCCTGAGGTGGCTCCCATGAGAAGGACTGACTGGGATGTGCAAATTCTGGCACTAAAGAGTCACACCAACAGCAGTCTGTAAATGTCATGCTTTAACATTGTTATGACTGTATTTATCTCCACCAACTAGGGGGAAATCTAATTGCACATTAATATATAACTGAGTATTTCCTATTGGTATCTTAGTAATATTCCTCTGACTATACTAACATAGAAAAAGACACTGATCTGGCTGAGCATGGTGGCTCATGCCTGTAATCCCAACCCTTTGGGAGGCCCAGGGAGGAGAATCACTTAAGGCCAGGAGTTTGGGACCAGCCTGGGCAACACAGCAAGATCCTGCCTCTACAGAACATTTTTTTTTTTTTTAATTAGCCAGGCGTGGTGGCACTGGCATGTAGTCCCAGCTACTTAGGAGGCTGAGGCAGGAGGATTGTGTGAGCCCAGGAGTTCAAACCTGCAGTGAGCTCTGATTGAACCACTGCACTCCAACCTGGGAGACAGAGCAAGACCCTGTCTCTAAAGAAAAAAAAAAGAAGACATTGATCTCGGTGCTCTGCCTGATATTAGACAACAATAGTTTAGGTTAGCAGTCATAACTTCAGTTGTTTTTCGTGTTAGCTTGATCATATCTCTAGTTCTTTAATGTCAGTCTAGCATATTCTAGCACAGTGCTTTTCAATGGGGGACTCCCATGATGTACTCATATAGCTTTATTAATATATAGATGTTGAGGACCTATTCCAGATCTACTAAATCTTGTTACTTGATATTCTCACTATACACTTGGTATACTCATGGTATATTGTGTCTCTGAATAATTATGTTATGTCGAGAGTTTTCCTCTGTATTCATTTATTTATATAAATTATATATGTTTGCTGTATTCTTTGAAAATAGCTTAATGATTATGCTTATAAATAATTTGTCTCAAACTTTTTTGGACTGACTTTATTGTTTTGTACGCCACAGAAACGACCAAATTGTCTCACCAGGTACATTTTTCTTGTGGTAACTCTCATCAAGTCTTTCGCTTTTGAAAATTATCAGTAATAAATAAACCACATGCATTTTAGACTCAATTTGTCATCTACAGATATTTTTGTTAGCTTGTTTTACTTTGATGCTTCCGTGAAAGGTTTTGCAATCAGCTACAGGCCAGAATGCTTCATCTTCCGTGAAGAATGACTGCTCAGAGCCCCGTAGGAAAGGATTATATGCCAGATATTCTGGGTACAGCTTCCTGATGGCATTGCTTAAAGTACTTTGAGATCATACCAGCAGACTGAGTCAAAATTTCCAGAATTTGAGTGGAGAGAAGCAGATGGGTTCACAAGACTAGTACCCCAAGATCCAACAGAACAAGAATTTGCTACATAGGACTAAATGAATTGGTGAGGGACAATAGTCATTTTCATTTGGAACATTGTTGATGTTATTTTAATGTCCTATTTTCTGGATATATAAGGAAGCCCTTTGTCTCTCCTCTTGAGCTTTTTATACATCATAACAATGTAGTAGACTCTGTTTTTTTAAAATTGAAATGAAACATTTATAAATAACATCTTATTCTCCCTTCCTGACTCCTCCAGAATTCAAAAATTCTTATTGAATTTGTTTGTTGAATTGGAATATATATTCTATTTTTATGGCAATATAGTTCTTTCCATAGCATCAGGAAGAATCTGCCTTCTTTCTTGGCAGGGCATAATTGAAAACGTTGGTTATATAACCAAGGTCTTGCCTGGAACATCATATTAAGAATGATGTGCATTTAATCAGATATGACCGGATGCTTTGAAAGAACTCGGGTTGACTTTACGGAGCCAGTGCTTAGTTACAAAGTCCTCTTGGGAAAACAGGCTGGGCTGTCAGCCTGGTATAGCCTGCCTAAGACAAGAAAAATTTTCTAAAGCAATAATGCTTTCTATGATGCTTACTATCATCTTATAAGCATATGTCTTCCGCATAATTGCTGAGTCCTATTTTTAGCTTGAGTGAGATTAATTTTCCCTGCTGACACTTTTCCACGATGTTGTTTACGACAATATGACACTGTGACAAGTAATACCGTTTCCATAAATCAGGTGTCTGTCTTTTCAAAGGATACTTGAAGTACTTTCCCCTTGTGCTCATGCATAAATACCTACGAACCCAAGCAACGCTGACGGCACCAAAGGTTCTAGCACAGACTGTGCTGCTAATTACTGGGGTGTCTTTGTACTAATCACTTAAGCTCATCAGCCTTTGAATTCCTCCTCTGGGCAGAGAGAATCTGGACTAGATGGCCTCTCAGGTCTCTCCAGGCCGGGTTTTGTAAACCCACGGCCATCCCTTTCTTCCACATAAGGAGAATTTTATGCAATATGATGACGCCCGAGGACACATCAGGGTAGAATCTAAAAACTGAGATTAGATATTAAAAGAAAAACGGGATAAGATGAAACATAGCAGATGCTGAAATAAATTTACATGTATTAGTATGGATAGAGCTCAAAACTTGTTGGTTTTTAGAAAGAAAAAAAGGCAAGTTACTTTAAACAAACCTATCTCACTTACATCCAGTTTGAAGAATAGTATTTAATATCTCCTGAGTGTTGCACTGACTTTGGTATCTCAGTTAATTATTGCCTCCAGTTTCAGAGTTGAGCACCTCCTATGAGTTATGAACTGTACTTGGCGCTGAGGATGCAGACATGAGAGATACAGTTCTAGGTGCTGTATCTTATCTCTAACAATCTTCTGCATTGCTGAGTTAGAGGTTTTGTAAAACATAAATCACTCTGCACTCACCTTTTCCCATCAATTCTTGTTGCCAAGAATAGAAGTCCAGACACAGACGGCCCTTTGCAATGTCGGTCCTGCTAACTTTTCTGGCCTCGCCTCTTGTCTTTACCCCTCCTCTACCCTGGGTTCTATTGAAACCTCTGCATCCCAGCCAAAGGATGACTTCACTGAATGGACCACCCTCTCATAAATTTCACTGCCTTCACATGTTAATTCATTTTCCCACGGTGTCGTTACTGTCTTTGTTCACTTGCTTAGCTCCTACTAGATCTTCAAATGCCAAGCGAGATATCAACTCTTAGGAGAACTAATCTAAGGCCTGAGATTGGTGGTCCATCTTCATACTCACATACAAAATTATTCTATCTACTGTAGGGTGCTAACATCTACCCATCCCTCTAGACCATAAAATTCCTCTAATCGGTGTCTGACCAGTATATGTTCATATAAATTATCTCGAAAGAATAAACTGTTAAATAAATAGCCCTAAGAAGTTGATGGTCA
>NW_012139191.1:3350303-3358849 GCF_000956105.1 Propithecus coquereli | reverse complement strand
TATCAAAATGAATCAATAGGTTATTAGGAATTTCAAGAACATGACCTTCTATTATTCTTGTGTATAGTTTATTTATTTATTCGTCATGACAGCCAATGTTTTAAGAATCTGGGTTAGTTATTGTGCAGAATGTTCCCAATTTTTGTTTTGTTTGGTTTTTTCTTTGTGATATCATTTAACTTGTTCCTCTTTCTCTGTGTTTTTTACAAACTAAACCTTTGAACTAAAGACTGGATTAGATGCAGGTTAAATGTTTTAGCAAGAACACCTGACAGGTGAGACTATATACAATACTTCAGGTTTACAACACCCCAGGCAGCACATGACATCAGTGAGTCGCACTAGCAGTGATGTTGGGTTTGGCTATTTTGTAAAGATTGTAATCAACAGATCTCTTTGTTATAAAGATCAGTTTCCCCTTTGAATTTAGCAAACAATATCAGCAGGGGAGGGTAATATTTTATCATAGGAAATTTATCCAGTTCCCCCAAAACCAAATTCACCTAATGCCTTTTACCAGTAGTTTTGTTGTCTATTGGTTATCTATGCTGCAATTAATTATTATATTGGAGTTTACAAAAGGATTTTTTTAGGTTCTATCATTTCTTTGATATTTGATTGTGAAAAAGAGTTTTCTCTCAACAACCAGGGATGAATTATAGATACTTGTTTAAAAGGCAGAAAATATGTTTGGATCTTCTCTAATTAATTTCAGAATAAAATTTGAGGTGATAGTTATCTCCATATGTGGCAAATGAGTTTTTTAAATTTGTGGTACACTTAAGGATAGAGAGGTTTTCTATAAATGTACTACCTACCTCTAAACATAAGAGTAAAGCGGATATTGGATTAATAGAAAACACAGAATTCAAATTCTAGGTGCAAAGCTTGTGAGCCTTGTGACCTGGAGCAATCTACTTAAACTTTTCTGGCCTCACTATTCATCTATCCATATATTTTATTTGACATCCATTAAATGCTATTTTATGAGCCATATCTTTCCAATGGCCAGAGTTCTATTTGGAGCTTCCCAGAATCTATTAAGTCACAAGCCCTCTAGGAGTTTGCTGCTGTTGCTGCTGTTTGAAAAGATTAATACAACTTCTATGATGTCTTCCCAAAAAAAAATCAAGTTGCAGAACATTCCATAAAATATGATAACAATTAGGCATTAAAAACACAAAACAGGCCAGGCTGGTGGCTCACACCTGTAATCCCAGCCCTCTGGGAGGCCAAGGCAGAAGGATCACTCAAGGTCAGGAGTTCAAGACCAGCCTGAGCAAGAGTGAGACCCTGTCTCTACAAAAAAAAATAGAAAAAATAGCTGGCGTGGTGGTGCATGCCTGTAGTCCCAGCTACTCAGGAGGCTGAGGTGGGAGGATCCCTTGAGCCCAGGAGTTTGAGGTTGCTGTGAGCTAGGCTGACGCCACTGCAGTCTAGTCAAGGCAACGGATTGAGAGTCTGTCTCAAAAAAAAAAACAAAAAAAAAACAAAAAACAACATGATGTCTTGCTTGTGGAGGAAAGAGAGAGAGAGAGAGAACAAATCCATGATGTTGGTGGCCTCCAGGGAGGGAGAGAAACAGGAGTGGGAAAGGGAACAAAATGACCTTACAATTTCTCTGTAATGTTTGAGTTCTTTAAGGAAAGCAAATCTGATCACATTCTTTCTGGAGACACATATACATGAATATTAGTTAAATGAGTCTCCAGTATAGTGGTTGTTAAACAGAAGTGAGCATCAGAAGCAACTAAAGAATTGTTTATAAATTTAGATCCCTGGTCCTCTCCCTCGGTAACACAGGATCAGTAAGTCTGGAGTAAAAACTCAAGCACCTGAATTTTTAAAAATTAGCTGAGAGACTTTGATGCACAGCAGCCATAGTTATATCGAAAATAAAATTAAAAGATACATAAATGGCCATAGGAGCATTACTCATAATGGCTCAAAAATGGAAACAATCCAAATATCCATCAACTAATAGATGGATAAGTAACCCATCCATGCAATGGATATTACTCTGCCCTAACAAAGAAAGAAGAACTGATACATGGTACAACATGGACAACCCTTGACAATACTGTGTTAAGTGAAACCAGCTAGTCGCAAAGCACCACATATTGTATAATTCCATTTACATATATTAAATGCCCAGAGGAGGCAAATCTATAGAGAAAGTAAGCATTTTCGTAGTTTTCCAGGGCTGGGGAAATAGCTGGATTAAGGAATGACAGCTAACAGGTACTGGCTTTCTTTTTGGGGTGATGAAAATATTTTGGAAGTAGATAGTGATGATGGTTGCACAACTCTATGAATACACTAATAGCCATCGAACTGTATGTTCTAAATGCATAAATTGTGTGGTGTAGGAATTATATTCCAACAAAGCTGTTTTTTTTAAAAAAAAAAAAGAACAAAAAATTGGCTAATTTAATCTCAAATTACATAACTAAAAAATAAATTAGGTAGAATTAACCGACATATTTAAAGAACTTAATAGAAGTATAGGGGATGATACTTCCTTTTCAAAAAGATTGGGGTCATTGAATACTAAGGGCAGTTTCTAGTTAATCTTGGGAAACTGAACACAGATACTTGCTTTGGCTGCTTACCCGGACCCTGCTGACAAGACAGTAAAGACATTAAAAGGAAAAAGATAAACCTATAAGGACAGAGAAAACAGGTAAGAAGGCCATTGCATAAAAAGAATGTCCAAAAAATTTCAAAGGCAGGAAAGGGAACAGTTGAGTAACGATTGACTTAACCAGAAAAATTCTGAAACCTAATTGCTTACACAGAGGGATGGGGGGAAAGAAGAAGCAGGTAACTGTCTCCTCCTAAATAGCAGTTCTTGTCTCTACAGGAGTTAAACCAGAGGGAATCTGACCTCCTGGGCATGAGGCCAGCTGAAGGGGGAACCACACTGAGAACAAGGGATCTCTATGAGAAGTCCACATCACGATAGGGAAGAACGGCCTATTGCCTTTCTCACTTGCTTTCCTACTTGCTCCTAGAAGCCAGATTTACTTCCTGTTTACCACCACCACCACCATCACCATCACCACTATCATAACCATCATTAGCACCATCACCACCATCACCACCACCACCACCACCACCACCACCACCACACCATCACCAGCACCACTACCACCACCATCACTGCCACCACCCCAAGAGATGGAGGATTCCTCTCTAAGCAAACTCACCTAAACCAATAGAAAAAGCCCACAGTTCAAGATCCCTAAACAAAAGCCAATGTTTCATCTTTACATTCTCCTATGGTGAAGCCTGCCACACCCATGGACACAGGGCTTCTAATCAACTTTTTAGTACTCTATCTTAGATACAAACAGTCAAGGGTCACCAGACATCTGAGGAAAACATCTTACATAAAAATAAAAAGGACAGCAAACAGAGAAAAAGGATACTTAAAGAAAACAGAGAATGCAATGAGTTGAAGAAGATGTAAAAAAAATACTTAATAAACTCAGACTTATTTAAAATAATGAACCATATAACAAGAATGGAAGCTATTTAATAAAAAAATTCAAAGATAACAAAAAAAGAGCTTTAGAAGTACAAATAAGATAGGATAAATGGGGGGGGAAACCAATAGAGGGAAGATAAAGTAGAAAGTTGAGGAAATATGCCAGAAATTAGAAAAAGACAAAAATATGGAAAATGGGGGAAAAAAGATAAAATTAGAGAATTAGTAGTCCAGGAGGTCCCACATTTAAATAAGAAGAATTCCAAAAAGAAAAAAGAAAAGAAAAGAAAATGGAAAGGAAAAGGAATGAATAGCCACAGAAATAGTCTTCTAATATTTCATTCTCCAGAACTGAGGAACGTGACTTTCCAGGTTAAAAAGTCCCACTAAATGCCCAGCACAAATTATGAAGAAAAGACCTACACCAGGCCCCACAATATATAACTTCAAAACAAAAAAAGAGACTCCTAAAATCTCCCAGAATTGGGAAAAACAAAAATAGGCAGATATAAAAGACCAGGAGACAGACTGGCATCAGGTTTCTCAAGAGCAACTATGGGAGCGAGAAGAGAGTACGGAGTGGCACTTTTTTCACAGTTCTGAGGTGCAATAGTGTCCCATCTGGACTTCTGCACCTAAGCAAACTGTGAACAAAAGCAGGGAAAACAAGACATTTTCTGACATGCCATGTTCGAGCAGGGCCTGCTGTTTTCATAACAATCCTTGAAGGACGATTTGACCTTTCCAATATCATACATGTAATAATTTGAGAAAAATTAATGTTTTAATATCCCAAAAACAGTCTTTTCATAGAGAAATGAAAAGACCCATTGTTAGGAGAAACAAATTCAAGAGATCTATTGTACAACATGGTGACTATAGTAAATAACAATGTACTGTATTTTGAAAATCACTAAGAGTAGATTTTAAGTGTTCTCACCACAAAAAATGATAAGGATGTGAGAAAATGCAATTAGCTCAATTTAGCCAATCCACAATGTATATGTATTTCAAAACATCATGTTGTACATGATAAATATACATTATTTGTCAGTAAAAATAAAATATCAAACAAAAAAGAAAAAATACACATTGGGTTACGAAAATGCACTCAAGACAGAAATTCATCACACCAAATTCCCTCTTGATAGCACAGTAAAATCAGAAACAACTTTCTAAAATAGAATCTACTGGTCCTAAGACCAAGGAGATTAAATATGCTCATCTCTGGAAAGTACTGGGAAGCTGGTCCATTGCAGTGTGGCAGGAAAAATACTATAATCCTTTCAGAAAGCAATTTGGTGGCACATTTCAAATCCATAAAAATATTCGTGCACATTTGCCTCACTGAAAGAACTACTGGGAATTTATACTAATGAAATACTCTAAAATAAAGAATACCAGTTCTTCATGACAATCAGAGCAGTTATTTATAATAAAAAATGGTGAGCAAGCAAAGGTTCAAAAATATAAGCACAGTAAAGAAAAACCACGGCACATCAACTCAATAGAATATCGTAGAAACTATTTAGATGCCCAATATGAAATTATCACAGCATAAACACGCTTTTGATACAATAGTAAATAAAAATTAAAACTAAAGGAATCACTAAGTCAATTAGGATACATCAAGGTGATAGAGTATTAGACAAATGTTTTAAATGATCATTTTGAAGACTATAGCCACATTTTTAAAAATCCTAATGTTACAAGAAAAGGAATGAAGAAAATAATACATTTTCCTATCACTCTCTCCCTTCTGTTCACTGTGACTCTCAGTGAAGAGGGTAGCTCTAAGAATGTGACCTATGAAAGGTCAAAGAAAAGCTCTCATTTCAAAGCTTTGCCAAATTATTATTGACCAGGGACAATAAAGTCCCTTTTGTTTAGAAAACCCCTTAATGGGCCTTTGTAAAAACTGGACCCTCCCACCACCCACTGGTCTGGGGTCTGGAAAGAGGGGACTGAGAAGCAGTAGGAATGTGAGAGATGACTACTGAGAGAGAGAGAGACTTTGGGTTAAGAAAAGAGGTGAGAGAACTTTCTAGAAGGTAGGCAGGAGAGAGGAAGCTAGGTGATTGGCAGCAAGCAGGACTGAAGGGACTCTGCCAAAATGTCCAATGGCAGGGAAGGAGCAGAGGGCTTTTATAAACAATGACGCCTCCCATTTCCTCTCCCCTTCACAGGAAGATCCCCCCAAACAACCATCCACACACGGTCCCTCCCAGCCACTGGCAGTCCCCCTTAGACCATTCTGTCTACACCACACGGCCTCTGTCTCCACCACTCCTCAGAAACTACTTTTGTCACAGCCACCAATGACTTCCATATTGTCAAAGCCCATGGTCACATTTTTGCCCTCACCTGACTCAATCTCGGCAGCATTTGACACAACTAACCTCACCCTCCTCTGGGAAGAGCCAAGCTTCTCCTGGGCCTCTCCCCACCACGCGTTTCTGGGCCCTTCCTGCCTCTCAGACTCCCCACCTTCGCCTCCTCAGCAGGCTTCTCCACATCCTCCCTCAACTTTAAGCTTGAAGCTCCCTGCCCTGGCCTCCTTATTGTCAGCTCTCTCGTGATTTGGTCCCATCCACTTCCCACGACTTTTACTCCATCCACGTGCTTGTGGCTTCCACGTGTGCATCTCCAACCAGACGTCACTGAGACGCAGATCAATATGCAATCACCCACTTGGCTTCTTCCCTCGATGCCTCACTCAAACTTCATATCCTCCTGTAAGCTTGGTCCTCCATCAGCGCAAATTTCTACACACAGTGGCTAGAAGTATCATTGATTCTACCCCTACCCACCTACGGTCCGTCAGCAAGTCTTAGCAATTCACGTGAATCAAACAAATGTGTACACAAGGTCAAAGTATTGGCATAATTCTCTAATTTTACACAGAGTCAAAGATCAGATAACACTGGAGGAAAAAAAGCCTGATAAAATCTATCTTGTTCTTCAGTCTAGATCTTATTTGTCCCCTTCATATCAGACCAAAATGCGAAGTTTAGTTTATTCTAAATAGAAATAATTAACATAGAGGGCACATATCATTATGAAATTAACCAACATAAAGCTATAGGAGAAGTCAATTCATAACAAAATAATTTCATAAACACAACTTGGGACCTTAATTTTTTACATATTTAATTAAAGCGCTTAAGATTATTGAATGTCACGGTATTTCTTAGGTATCGTAAAATTGACTATAACAAGGGGAAAACAGCAAAAATATGAAATGCACAATTTTGGAACTTTTTTTAGAAAAAATTGTTATTATCACTATGTGTAAGTCTTCATCAGAATAAGGAATGTATTAAAACCTTGTTAATTCAAAGATCATTTATTAAAGTGTCTTGGATGCTAATTTCTACCTTCATTTATTATAATCTATGCTGAACACCAATGAAGCATTTGAGCTTACCTTTGAGCCTGGAGGGGGAGCCAAACCAAGGAACGAATAAATAATATTCTCTTCTTTTGCAGAGAAGAAAGAGTCGAAATCCTTAAAGCAAAGAAAAAGAAAGTTTAAGCCCATTGCACACTTGTGAGCCAGTATATTTACCCAAATTGGTCTTTTTTACTTATGAGTCATTAAGCTAGAACCTAACAGAAAAGGTTATACCAGCTTGCTTTGTCAAAGACGAAAACCCCAAAAGTTAAGATAAAATCTAACTGTGAACTTTACATTTGTTTTTATGCATTTTCATTGTGCCTGTACAGACAGCACAGGGAGAGCTCACACGAACACACACACACACACAACCTCTCGTGCGCAGGAATTGCTCACAAACCCAAATACACACAGTGAATGGCTGTTCCAAAAGTTTCACGTCTTTAGCTGGTTTACCTATGATTTGGCCCTGTGGATTTAGACCCCAGCCAGCCGAGACTGAGGCAACACGGGATGTCCCTACTGTCACTACAGCAGCTGGAAGGGCCAGATTCATCTCAGCCCTTCCGACAGAAGGAGCCCCAAGATCGTGGGGGGGAACGTGTTAACTCTAGCTCTTTCTAGGAAGACATCTTTCCAAACTCACACAAACTCTTCTAAGGTGCATAAATTAGGGTCCGATCAAGAGACAAAAGTCATACAGTGATTTAAACATGGAAAGTTTAATATGAAGATTTTTGACGATAGGAAAGCAACAATAAAGGAGTAAAGAGAACACTAAGGACTCCCCTAGGGCCAAGGGAGAGTGGCTAGGGAAGGAATAACCTTGGAAGAGGGAGGACCCTTTCCCAAGTCTAGCATTCAGACCTCACAGGAGAAGGGGTGATTATAGCCCAAACCATTGTGAGAAGTCCACTGAGCTGTCCTCGGCCAGAGCTGGTCCTAAGACATTGGGCAAATGGGAAACAGCCTTGTGGGTGCAAGTGGGCCAAGGCTGGTGAGCCAGCACACAGTGGGAGTCAGGGCTTCGGGAGCCCACTGGCTGGCCAGGTGGTGGGAGGCCTGGGGTGTGCGGTGTCCACATCAGATGGACCACGATGAGGTCACCAGGCTGGGGCTAGGACTGCAAGCTCTCTTAGGGGCTTTATGCTCTGGGCATGTGATGGAGGTAGAGCACCACAGGATAGCTCTCTCACACACACACACACACACACACACACACACACACACACACATACACAGTCATCACACGATAGGAGGAAAAAGCAAAAACACATCTACTGGGGAACCAGGAAGAAAAGTCCTTCCTTCCTGCAATGTCCCTCCAGCTGACAAAACTTGACACTGTGCTCACTGCAAAGGAGAAATGCTTAAGGATCCAGCTCCATTGTCACAGGGCAGGTAGTGACAGATGGGACTGTAGCTGAGAGGCAGTGAATTGATAAATGGCACACAAAGAATAGAAAAAGAAGGAGTATTCCTACAACTGATTTAACAAGGCTAGTCTACCTACTCTGGATACCAAAATTAGAGAATAAAAAATTGATCTCATTTGGTCTCTTTCATGCATGCAGATTAAGAATCCTAAATAAAATATTAGCAGACCAAATCCAGCAATATATAAAAAGTTAATATATTCCAACCAAGTTGGGTTTCTCC